>NC_091226.1:2582496-2886663 GCF_040958095.1 Procambarus clarkii
AGTTTGAAATTAATAATTTTTATACCAAAAATATGCCAATTAAAGAAAGAGGCTGTGTGTCACATTTTGCCTAAACCCCCCAGCCGTTTTCAAAATATCCCAAACAACCCAAATTCGATACCTGATCCATATTTTGGACCCAAATTCTGGCTCTCTGCACCTATTCGCAGTTTGATATTCAGAATTTTTATAAAAAAAATCTGCCAATTACTGAAAGCGGCGGTGGGTCACATTTTGTCCAAACCCCCCTGTAGTTTTCAAAATATCCCGAACATCCCAAATTCGATACCCGAACCATATTTTGGACCGAAATTATGGCTCTCTGCACCTATTCGCAGTTTGAAATTCTAAATTTTTATACCAAAAATTTGCCAATTAATGAAAGCGGCGCTGGGTCACATTTTGAGCAAACCCCCCCTGCAGTTTTCAAAATATCCCAAACATCCCAAATTCGATACGTGAGCCATATTTTGGTCCCAAATTCTGGCTCTCTGCACCTATTCGTTGTTTGAAATTCCGACTTTTTATACCAAAAATCTGCCAATTACTGAAAGCGGCGGTGGGTCACATTTTTCCCAAACCCCCCTGCAGTTTTCAAAATATCCCAAACATCCCAAATTCGATACCTGATCCATATTTTGACCCAAATTCCG
This sequence comes from Procambarus clarkii, assembly GCF_040958095.1. Lineage (NCBI taxonomy): Eukaryota > Metazoa > Arthropoda > Malacostraca > Decapoda > Cambaridae > Procambarus > Procambarus clarkii. The sequence goes on from NC_091226.1 coordinate 2,583,150, forward strand.
GCTCTCTGCACCTATTCGCCGTTTGAAATTCCGAATTTTTATACCAAAAACATGCCAATTACTGAAACCAGCAGTGAGTCACATTTTGCCCAAACCCCCTTGCAGTTTTCAAAATATCCCAATTCGATACCTGAGCCGTATTTTGGACCCAAATTCTGGCTCTCTGCACGTATTCGCAGTTTGAAATTCCGAATTTTTATGACAAAAATATGCCAATTACTGAAAGCGTTGGTGGGTCACATTTTGCCCAAACCCCCCTGCAGTTTTCAAAACATCCCAAACATCCCAAATTCGATACTTGAGCCTATTATGGACCCAAATTCTGGCTCTCTGCACCTATTCGCAGTTTAAAATTCGGACTTTTTATACCAAAAATATGCCAATTACTGAGAGCGGCGGTGGGTCACATTTTGCCCCAACCCCCTTCAGTTTTCAAAATATCCCAAACATCCCAAATTCGATACCTGAGCCATATTTTGGACCCAAATTCTGGCTCTCTGCACCTATTCGCAGTTTGATATTCCGACTTTTTATACCAAAAATATGCCAATTACTGAGAACGGCGGTGGGTCACATTTTGCCCAAACCCCCGTGCAGTTCTCAAAATATCCCAAACATCCCAAATTCGATACCTTAGCCATATTTTGGACCCAAATTCTGGCTCTCTGCACCTATTCGCAGTTTTAAATTCCAACTTTTTTTACCAAAGTTAGGCCAATTACTGAACGCCGCAGTGGGTCACATTTTGCCCAAACGCCCCTGCAGTTTTCAAAATATCCCAAATATACCAAATTCGATACCTGAGCCATATTTTGGACCCAAATTCTGGCTCTCTGCACATATTCGCAATTTGAAATTCCGACTTTTTATACAAAAAATCTGCCAATTACTGAAAGCAGCGGTGGGTCACATTTTGCCCAAACCCCCCTGTAGTTTTCAAAATATCCCGAACATCCCAAATTCGATACCCGAACCATATTTTGGACCGAAATTCTGGCTCTCTGCACCTATTCGCAGTTTGAAATTCTAAATTTTTATACCAAAAATTTGCCAATTAATGAAAGCGGCGCTGGGTCACATTTTGCCCAAACCCCCCCTGCAGTTTTCAAAATATCCCAAACATCCCAAATTCGATACCTGAGCCATATTTTGGACCCAAATTCTGGCTCTCTGCACCTATTCGCAGTTTGAAATTCCTAATTTTTATACCAAAAATATGCCAATTACTGAAAGCAGCAGTGGGTCACATTTTGCCTAACCCCCCTGTAGTTTTTAAAATATCCCGAACATCCCAAATTCGATACCCGAGCCATATTTTGGACCCAAATTCTGGCTCTCTGCACCTATTCGCAGTTTGAAATTCCTAATTTTTATACCAAAAATATGCCAATTACTGAAAGAAGCTGTGTGTCACATTTTGCCTAAACCCCCCGCCGTTTTCAAAATATCCCAAACAACCCAAATTCGATACCTGATCCATATTTTGGACCCAAATTCTGGCTCTCTGCATCTATTCGCTATTTGAAATTCCGACTTTTTATACCAAAAATCTGCCAATTACTGAAAGCGGCGGTGGGTCACGTTTTGCCCAAACACCCCTGCAGTTTTCAAAATATCCCAAACATCCCAAATTCGATACCTGAGCCATATTTTGGACCCAAATTCTGGCTCTGCACCTATTCGCAGTTTGAAATTCCGACTTTTTATACTAAAAATCTGCCAATTACTGAAAGCGGCGGTGGGTCACATTTTGCCCAAACCCCCCTGCAGTTTTCAAAACATCCCAAACATCCCAAATTCGATACCTGAGCCATATTATGGACCCAAATTCTGGCTCTCTGCACCTATTCGCAGTTTGAAATTCGGACTTTTTATACAAAAAATTTGCCAATTACTGAGAGCGGCGGTGGATTACATTTTGCCCAAACCCCCTTTCAGATTTCAAAATATTCCAAACATCCCAAATTCGATACCTGAGCCATATTTTGGACCCAAATTCTGGCTCTCTGCACCTATTCGCAATTTGAAATTCCGACTTTTTATACAAAAAATCTGCCAATTACTGAAAGCGGCGGTGGGTCACATTTTTCCCAAACCCCCCTGCAGTTTTCAAAATATCCCAAACATCCCAAATTCGATACCTGAGCCATATTTTGGACCGAAATTCTGGCTCTCTGCACCTATTCGCTGTTTGAAATTCCGACTTTTTATACATAAAATCTGCCAATTACTGAGAGCGGCTATGCGTCACATTTTGCCCAAACCCCCTTGCAGTTTTCAAAATATCCCAATCATCCCAAATTCGATACCTGCGCCATATTTTGGACCCAAATTCCGGCTGTCTGCACCTACTCGCAGTTTGAAATTCCGACTTTTTATACCAAAAAATGCCAATTACTGAAAGCAGCGGTGGGTCACATTTTGCCCAAACCCCCCTATAGTTCTCAAAATATCCCAAACATCCCAAATTCGATACCTGAGCCATATTTTGGACCCAAATTCTGGCTCTCTGCACCTATTCGCAGTTTGAATTTCCGAATTTTTATACCAAAAATATGCCAATTACTGAAAGCGGCGGTGGGTCACATTTTGCCCAAACCCCCCCTGCAGTTTTCAAAATATCCCAAACATCCCAAATTCGATACCTGAGTCATATTTTGGACCCAAATTCTGGCTCTCTGCACCTATTCGCTGTTTGAAATTCCGACTTTTTATACAAAAAAATTGCCAATTACTGAGAGCGGCGGTGGATTACATTTTGCCCAAACCCCCTTTCAGATTTCAAAATATTCCAAACATCCCAAATTCGATACCTGAGCCATATTTTGGACCCAAATTCTGGCTCTCTGCACCTATTCGCAATTTGAAATTCCGACTTTTTATACAAAAAATCTGCCAATTACTGAAAGCGGCGGTGGGTCACATTTTTCCCAAACCCCCCTGCAGTATTCAAAATATCCCAAACATCCCAAATTCAATACCTGAGCCATATTTTGGACCGAAATTCTGGCTCTCTGCACCTATTCGCTGTTTGAAATTCCGACTTTTTATACAAAAATCTGCCAATTACTGAGAGCGGCTATGCGTCACATTTTGCCTAAACCCCCTTGCAGTTTTCAAAATATCCCAATCATCCCAAATTCGATACCTGCGCCATATTTTGGACCCAAATTCCGGCTGTCTGCACCTACTCGCAGTTTGAAATTCCGACTTTTTATACCAAAAAATGCCAATTACTGAAAGCAGCGGTGGGTCACATTTTGCCCAAACCCCCCTATAGTTCTCAAAATATCCCAAACATCCCAAATTCGATACCTGAGCCATATTTTGGACCCAAATTCTGGCTCTCTGCACCTATTCGCAGTTTGAATTTCCGAATTTTTATACCAAAAATATGCCAATTACTGAAAGCGGCGGTGGGTCACATTTTGCCCAAACCCCCCCTGCAGTTTTCTAAATATCCCAAACATCCCAAATTCGATACCTGAGTCATATTTTGGACCCAAATTCTGGCTCTCTGCACCTATTCGCTGTTTGAAATTCCGACTTTTTATACAAAAAATCTGCCAATTACTGAAAGAGGCGTTGGGTCACATTTTGCCCAAACCCCCATGCAGTTTTCAAAATACCCCAATTATCCCAATTTCGATACCTGATCCATATTTTGGACCAAAATTCTGGCTCTCTGCACGTATTCCCAGTTTGAAATTCTGACTTTTTATACCAAAAACATGCCAATTACTGAAGGCAGCAGGGAGTCACATTTTGCCCAAACCCCCATGCAGTTTTCAAAATATCCCAAAAATCCAAAATTCGATACCTGAGCCATATTTTGGACCCAAATTCTGGCTCTCTGCACCTATTCGCAGTTTTAAATTCCGAAATTTTATACCAAAAATCTGCCAATTATTGAAGGCGGCGGAGGGTCACATTTTGCAAAAACCCCCCTGTAGTTTTCAAAATATCCCGAACATCCAAAATTCGATACTCGAGCCATATTTTGGACCCAAATTCTGGCTCTCTGCACCTATTCGCAGTTTGAAGTTAATAATTTTTATACCAAAAATATGCCAATTAATGAAAGAGGCTGTGTGTCACATTTTGCCTAAACCCCCCAGCCGTTTTCAAAATATCCCAAACAACCCAAATTCGATACCTGATCCATATTTTGGACCCAAATTCTGGCTCTCTGCACCTATTCGCAGTTTGAAATTCCGACTTTTTATACCAAAAATCTGCCAATTACTGAAAGCGGCGGTGGGTCACATTTTTCCCAAACCCCCCTGCAGTTTTTAAAATATCCCAAACATCCCAAATTCGATACTTGAGCTATATTTCGGACCCAAATTCTGGCTCTCTGCACCTATTCGCAGTTTGAAATTCGGACTTTTTTTACCAAAAATTTGCCAATTAATGAAAGCGGCGGTGGGTCACATTTTGGCCAAACCCCCTTTAAGATTTCAAAATATTCCAAACATCCCAAATTCGATACCTGAGCCATATTTTGGACCCAAATTCTGGCTCTCTGCACCTATTCGCAGTTTGATATTCCGACTTTTTATACCAAAAATATGCCAATTACTGAGAACGGCGGTGGGTCACATTTTGCCCAAACCCCCGTGCAGTTCTCAAAATATCCCAAACATCCCAAATTCGATACCTTAGCCATATTTTGGACCCAAATTCTGGCTCTCTGCACCTATTCGCAGTTTTAAATTCCAACTTTTTTTACCAAAGTTAGGCCAATTACTGAACGCCGCAGTGGGTCACATTTTGCCCAAACGCCCCTGCAGTTTTCAAAATATCCCAAATATACCAAATTCGATACCTGAGCCATATTTTGGACCCAAATTCTGGCTCTCTGCACCTATTCGCAGTTTGAAATTCTAAATTTTTATACCAAAAATTTGCCAATTAATGAAAGCGGCGCTGGGTCACATTTTGCCCAAACCCCCCCTGCAGTTTTCAAAATATCCCAAACATCCCAAATTCGATACCTGAGCCATATTATGGACCCAAATTCTGGCTCTCTGCACCTATTCGCAGTTTGAAATTCCGACTTTTTATACAAAAAATCTGCCAATTACTGAAAGCGGCGGTGGGTCACATTTTTCCCAAACCCCCCCTGCAGTTTTTAAAATATCCCAAACATCCCAAATTCGATACTTGAGCTATATTTCGGACCCAAATTCTGGCTCTCTGCACCTATTCGCAGTTTGAAATTCGGACTTTTTTTACCAAAAATTTGCCAATTAATGAAAGCGGCGGTGGGTCACATTTTGGCCAAACCCCCTTTAAGATTTCAAAATATTCCAAACATCCCAAATTCGATACCTGAGCCATATTTTGGACCCAAATTCTGGCTCTCTGCACCTATTCGCAGTTTGATATTCCGACTTTTTATACCAAAAATATGCCAATTACTGAGAACGGCGGTGGGTCACATTTTGCCCAAACCCCCGTGCAATTCTCAAAATATCCCAAACATCCCAAATTCGATACCTTAGCCATATTTTGGACCCAAATTCTGGCTCTCTGCACCTATTCGCAGTTTTAAATTCCAACTTTTTTTACCAAAGTTAGGCCAATTACTGAACGCCGCAGTGGGTCACATTTTGCCCAAACGCCCCTGCAGTTTTCAAAATATCCCAAATATACCAAATTCGATACCTGAGCCATATTTTGGACCCAAATTCTGGCTCTCTGCACCTATTCGCAGTTTGAAATTCTAAATTTTTATACCAAAAATTTGCCAATTAATGAAAGCGGCGCTGGGTCACATTTTGCCCAAACCCCCCCTGCAGTTTTCAAAATATCCCAAACATCCCAAATTCGATACCTGAGCCATATTTTGGACCCAAATTCTGGCTCTCTGCACCTATTCGTTGTTTGAAATTCCGACTTTTTATACCAAAAATCTGCCAATTACTGAAAGCGGCGGTGGGTCACATTTTTCCCAAACCCCCCTGCAGTTTTTAAAATATACCAAACATCCCAAATTCGATACCTGAGCCATATTTTGGACCCAAATTCTGGCTCTCTGCACCTATTCGCAGTTTGAAATTCCCAATTTTTATACCAAAAATATGCCAATTACTGAAAGCAGCAGTGGGTCACATTTTGACTAACCCCCCTGTAGTTTTTAAAATATCCCGAACATCCCAAATTCGATACCCGAGCCATATTTTGGACCCAAATTCTGGCTCTCTGCACCTATTCGCAGTTTGAAATTCCTAATTTTTATACCAAAAATATGCCAATTACTGAAAGAAGCTGTGTGTCACATTTTGCCTAAACCCCCCGCCGTTTTCAAAATATCCCAAACAACCCAAATTCGATACCTGATCCATATTTTGGACCCAAATTCTGGCTCTCTGCATCTATTCGCTATTTGAAATTCCGACTTTTTATACCAAAAATCTGCCAATTACTGAAAGCGGCGGTGGGTCACGTTTTGCCCAAACACCCCTGCAGTTTTCAAAATATCCCAAACATCCCAAATTCGATACCTGAGCCATATTTTGGACCCAAATTCTGGCTCTCTGCACCTATTCGCAGTTTGAAATTCCGACTTTTTATACTAAAAATCTGCCAATTACTGAAAGCGGCGGTGGGTCACATTTTGCCCAAACCCCCCTGCAGTTTTCAAAACATCCCAAACATCCCAAATTCGATACCTGAGCCATATTATGGACCCAAATTCTGGCTCTCTGCACCTATTCGCAGTTTGAAATTCGGAATTTTTATACAAAAAATTTGCCAATTACAGAGAGCGGCGGTGGATTACATTTTGCCCAAACCCCCTTTCAGATTTCAAAATATTCCAAACATCCCAAATTCGATACCTGAGCCATATTTTGGACCCAAATTCTGGCTCTCTGCACCTATTCGCAATTTGAAATTCCGACTTTTTATACAAAAAATCTGCCAATTACTGAAAGCGGCAGTGGGTCACATTTTTCCCAAACCCCCCTGCAGTTTTCAAAATATCCCAAACATCCCAAATTCGATACCTGAGCCATATTTTGGACCCAAATTCTGGCTCTCTGCACCTATTCGCAGTTTGAAATTCCGACTTTTTATACCAAAAATCTGCCAATTACTGAAAGCGGCGGTGGGTCACATTTTTCCCAAACCCCCCTGCAGTTTTTAAAATATCCCAAACATCCCAAATTCGATACTTGAGCTATATTTCGGACCCAAATTCTGGCTCTCTGCACCTATTCGCAGTTTGAAATTCGGACTTTTTTTACCAAAAATTTGCCAATTAATGAAAGCGGCGGTAGGTCACATTTTGGCCAAACCCCCTTTAAGATTTCAAAATATTCCAAACATCCCAAATTCGATACCTGAGCCATATTTTGGACCCAAATTCTGGCTCTCTGCACCTATTCGCAGTTTGATATTCCGACTTTTTATACCAAAAATATGCCAATTACTGAGAACGGCGGTGGGTCACATTTTGCCCAAACCCCCGTGCAGTTCTCAAAATATCCCAAACATCCCAAATTCGATACCTTAGCCATATTTTGGACCCAAATTCTGGCTCTCTGCACCTATTCGCAGTTTTAAATTCCAACTTTTTTTACCAAAGTTAGGCCAATTACTGAACGCCGCAGTGGGTAACATTTTGCCCAAACGCCCCTGCAGTTTTCAAAATATCCCAAATATACCAAATTCGATACCTGAGCCATATTTTGGACCCAAATTCTGGCTCTCTGCACCTATTCGCAGTTTGAAATTCTAAATTTTTATACCAAAAATTTGCCAATTAATGAAAGCGGCGCTGGGTCACATTTTGCCCAAACACCCCCCTGCAGTTTTCAAAATATCCCAAACATCCCAAATTCGATACCTGAGCCATATTTTGGACCCAAATTCTGGCTCTCTGCACCTATTCGTTGTTTGAAATTCCGACTTTTTATACCAAAAATCTGCCAATTACTGAAAGCGGCGGTGGGTCACATTTTTCCCAAACCCCCCTGCAGTTTTTAAAATATACCAAACATCCCAAATTCGATACCTGAGCCATATTTTGGACCCAAATTCTGGCTCTCTGCACCTATTCGCAGTTTGAAATTCCCAATTTTTATACCAAAAATATGCCAATTACTGAAAGCAGCAGTGGGTCACATTTTGCCTAACCCCCCTGTAGTTTTTAAAATATCCCGAACATCCCAAATTCGATACCCGAGCCATATTTTGGACCCAAATTCTGGCTCTCTGCACCTATTCGCAGTTTGAAATTCCTAATTTTTATACCAAAAATATGCCAATTACTGAAAGAAGCTGTGTGTCACATTTTGCCTAAACCCCCCGCCGTTTTCAAAATATCCCAAACAACCCAAATTCGATACCTGATCCATATTTTGGACCCAAATTCTGGCTCTCTGCATCTATTCGCTATTTGAAATTCCGACTTTTTATACCAAAAATCTGCCAATTACTGAAAGCGGCGGTGGGTCACGTTTTGCCCAAACACCCCTGCAGTTTTCAAAATATCCCAAACATCCCAAATTCGATACCTGAGCCATATTTTGGACCCAAATTCTGGCTCTCTGCACCTATTCGCAGTTTGAAATTCCGACTTTTTATACTAAAAATCTGCCAATTACTGAAAGCGGCGGTGGGTCACATTTTGCCCAAACCCCCCTGCAGTTTTCAAAACATCCCAAACATCCCAAATTCGATACCTGAGCCATATTATGGACCCAAATTCTGGCTCTCTGCACCTATTCGCAGTTTGAAATTCGGACTTTTTATACAAAAAATTTGCCAATTACAGAGAGCGGCGGTGGATTACATTTTGCCCAAACCCCCTTTCAGATTTCAAAATATTCCAAACATCCCAAATTCGATACCTGAGCCATATTTTGGACCCAAATTCTGGCTCTCTGCACCTATTCGCAATTTGAAATTCCGACTTTTTATACAAAAAATCTGCCAATTACTGAAAGCGGCGGTGGGTCACATTTTTCCCAAACCCCCCTGCAGTTTTCAAAATATCCCAAACACCCCAAATTCGATACCTGAGCCATATTTTGGACCGAAATTCTGGCTCTCTGCACCTATTCGCTGTTTGAAATTCCGACTTTTTATACAAAAAATCTGCCAATTACTGAGAGCGGCTATGCGTCACATTTTGCCCAAACCCCCTTGCAGTTTTCAAAATATCCCAATCATCCCAAATTCGATACCTGCGCCATATTTTGGACCCAAATTCCGGCTGTCTGCACCTACTCGCAGTTTGAAATTCCGACTTTTTATACCAAAAAATGCCAATTACTGAAAGCAGCGGTGGGTCACATTTTGCCCAAACCCCCCTATAGTTCTCAAAATATCCCAAACATCCCAAATTCGATACCTGAGCCATATTTTGGACCCAAATTCTGGCTCTCTGCACCTATTCGCAGTTTGAATTTCCGAATTTTTATACCAAAAATATGCCAATTACTGAAAGCGGCGGTGGGTCACATTTTGCCCAAACCCCCCCCTGCAGTTTTCAAAATATCCCAAACATCCCAATTTCGATACCTGAGTCATATTTTGGACCCAAATTCTGGCTCTCTGCACCTATTCGCTGTTTGAAATTCCGACTTTTTATACAAAAAATCTGCCAATTACTGAAAGAGGCGTTGGGTCACATTTTGCCCAAACCCCCATGCAGTTTTCAAAATACCCCAATTATCCCAATTTCGATACCTGATCCATATTTTGGACCAAAATTCTGGCTCTCTGCACGTATTCCCAGTTTGAAATTCTGACTTTTTATACCAAAAACATGCCAATTACTGAAGGCAGCAGTGAGTCACATTTTGCCCAAACCCCCCTGCAGTTTTCAAAATATCCCAAAAATCCAAAATTCGATACCTGAGCCATATTTTGGACCCAAATTCTGGCTCTCTGCACCTATTCGCAGTTTTAAATTCCGAAATTTTATACCAAAAATCTGCCAATTACTGAAGGCGGCGGAGGGTCACATTTTGCAAAAACCCCCCTGTAGTTTTCAAAATATACCGAACATCCAAAATTCGATACCCGAGCCATATTTTGGACCCAAATTCTGGCTCTCTGCACCTATTCGCAGTTTGAAGTTAATAATTTTTATACCAAAAATATGCCAATTAATGAAAGAGGCTGTGTGTCACATTTTGCCTAAACCCCCCAGCCGTTTTCAAAATATCCCAAACAACCCAAATTCGATACCTGATCCATATTTTGGACCCAAATTCTGGCTCTCTGCACCTATTCGCAGTTTGAAATTCCGACTTTTTATACCAAAAATCTGCCAATTACTGAAAGCGGCGGTGGGTCACATTTTTCCCAAACCCCCCTGCAGTTTTCAAAATATCCCAAACATCCCAAATTCGATACCTGAGCCATATTTTGGACCCAAATTCTGGCTCTCTGCACCTATTCGCAGTTTGAAATTCCGACTTTTTATACCAAAAATCTGCCAATTACTGAAAGCGGCGGTGGGTCACATTTTTCCCAAACCCCCCTGCAGTTTTTAAAATATCCCAAACATCCCAAATTCGATACTTGAGCTATATTTCGGACCCAAATTCTGGCTCTCTGCACCTATTCGCAGTTTGAAATTCGGACTTTTTTTACCAAAAATTTGCCAATTAATGAAAGCGGCGGTGGGTCACATTTTGGCCAAACCCCCTTTAAGATTTCAAAATATTCCAAACATCCCAAATTCGATACCTGAGCCATATTTTGGACCCAAATTCTGGCTCTCTGCACCTATTCGCAGTTTGATATTCCGACTTTTTATACCAAAAATATGCCAATTACTGAGAACGGCGGTGGGTCACATTTTGCCCAAACCCCCGTGCAGTTCTCAAAATATCCCAAACATCCCAAATTCGATACCTTAGCCATATTTTGGACCCAAATTCTGGCTCTCTGCACCTATTCGCAGTTTTAAATTCCAACTTTTTTTACCAAAGTTAGGCCAATTACTGAACGCCGCAGTGGGTAACATTTTGCCCAAACGCCCCTGCAGTTTTCAAAATATCCCAAATATACCAAATTCGATACCTGAGCCATATTTTGGACCCAAATTCTGGCTCTCTGCACCTATTCGCAGTTTGAAATTCTAAATTTTTATACCAAAAATTTGCCAATTAATGAAAGCGGCGCTGGGTCACATTTTGCCCAAACCCCCCCTGCAGTTTTCAAAATATCCCAAACATCCCAAATTCGATACCTGAGCCATATTTTGGACCCAAATTCTGGCTCTCTGCACCTATTCGTTGTTTGAAATTCCGACTTTTTATACCAAAAATCTGCCAATTACTGAAAGCGGCGGTGGGTCACATTTTTCCCAAACCCCCCTGCAGTTTTTAAAATATACCAAACATCCCAAATTCGATACCTGAGCCATATTTTGGACCCAAATTCTGGCTCTCTGCACCTATTCGCAGTTTGAAATTCCCAATTTTTATACCAAAAATATGCCAATTACTGAAAGCAGCAGTGGGTCACATTTTGCCTAACCCCCCTGTAGTTTTTAAAATATCCCGAACATCCCAAATTCGATACCCGAGCCATATTTTGGACCCAAATTCTGGCTCTCTGCACCTATTCGCAGTTTGAAATTCCTAATTTTTATACCAAAAATATGCCAATTACTGAAAGAAGCTGTGTGTCACATTTTGCCTAAACCCCCCGCCGTTTTCAAAATATCCCAAACAACCCAAATTCGATACCTGATCCATATTTTGGACCCAAATTCTGGCTCTCTGCATCTATTCGCTATTTGAAATTCCGACTTTTTATACCAAAAATCTGCCAATTACTGAAAGCGGCGGTGGGTCACGTTTTGCCCAAACACCCCTGCAGTTTTCAAAATATCCCAAACATCCCAAATTCGATACCTGAGCCATATTTTGGACCCAAATTCTGGCTCTCTGCACCTATTCGCAGTTTGAAATTCCGACTTTTTATACTAAAAATCTGCCAATTACTGAAAGCGGCGGTGGGTCACATTTTGCCCAAACCCCCCTGCAGTTTTCAAAACATCCCAAACATCCCAAATTCGATACCTGAGCCATATTATGGACCCAAATTCTGGCTCTCTGCACCTATTCGCAGTTTGAAATTGGGACTTTTTATACAAAAAATTTGCCAATTACAGAGAGCGGCGGTGGATTACATTTTGCCCAAACCCCCTTTCAGATTTCAAAATATTCCAAACATCCCAAATTCGATACCTGAGCCATATTTTGGACCCAAATTCTGGCTCTCTGCACCTATTCGCAATTTGAAATTCCGACTTTTTATACAAAAAATCTGCCAATTACTGAAAGCGGCGGTGGGTCACATTTTTCCCAAACCCCCCTGCAGTTTTCAAAATATCCCAAACACCCCAAATTCGATACCTGAGCCATATTTTGGACCGAAATTCTGGCTCTCTGCACCTATTCGCTGTTTGAAATTCCGACTTTTTATACAAAAAATCTGCCAATTACTGAGAGCGGCTATGCGTCACATTTTGCCCAAACCCCCTTGCAGTTTTCAAAATATCCCAATCATCCCAAATTCGATACCTGCGCCATATTTTGGACCCAAATTCCGGCTGTCTGCACCTACTCGCAGTTTGAAATTCCGACTTTTTATACCAAAAAATGCCAATTACTGAAAGCAGCGGTGGGTCACATTTTGCCCAAACCCCCCTATAGTTCTCAAAATATCCCAAACATCCCAAATTCGATACCTGAGCCATATTTTGGACCCAAATTCTGGCTCTCTGCACCTATTCGCAGTTTGAATTTCCGAATTTTTATACCAAAAATATGCCAATTACTGAAAGCGGCGGTGGGTCACATTTTGCCCAAACCCCCCCCTGCAGTTTTCAAAATATCCCAAACATCCCAATTTCGATACCTGAGTCATATTTTGGACCCAAATTCTGGCTCTCTGCACCTATTCGCTGTTTGAAATTCCGACTTTTTATACAAAAAATCTGCCAATTACTGAAAGAGGCGTTGGGTCACATTTTGCCCAAACCCCCATGCAGTTTTCAAAATACCCCAATTATCCCAATTTCGATACCTGATCCATATTTTGGACCAAAATTCTGGCTCTCTGCACGTATTCCCAGTTTGAAATTCTGACTTTTTATACCAAAAACATGCCAATTACTGAAGGCAGCAGTGAGTCACATTTTGCCCAAACCCCCCTGCAGTTTTCAAAATATCCCAAAAATCCAAAATTCGATACCTGAGCCATATTTTGGACCCAAATTCTGGCTCTCTGCACCTATTCGCAGTTTTAAATTCCGAAATTTTATACCAAAAATCTGCCAATTACTGAAGGCGGCGGAGGGTCACATTTTGCAAAAACCCCCCTGTAGTTTTCAAAATATACCGAACATCCAAAATTCGATACCCGAGCCATATTTTGGACCCAAATTCTGGCTCTCTGCACCTATTCGCAGTTTGAAGTTAATAATTTTTATACCAAAAATATGCCAATTAATGAAAGAGGCTGTGTGTCACATTTTGCCTAAACCCCCCAGCCGTTTTCAAAATATCCCAAACAACCCAAATTCGATACCTGATCCATATTTTGGACCCAAATTCTGGCTCTCTGCACCTATTCGCAGTTTGAAATTCCGACTTTTTAAACCAAAAATCTGCCAATTACTGAAAGCGGCGGTGGGTCACATTTTTCCCAAACCCCCCTGCAGTTTTTAAAATATCCCAAACATCCCAAATTCGATACCTGAGCTATATTTCGGCCCCAAATTCTGGCTCTCTGCACCTATTCGCATTTTGAAATTCGGACTTTTTTTACCAAAAATTTGCCAATTAATGAAAGCGGCGCTGGGTCACATTTTTCCCAAACCCCCCCCTGCAGTTTTCAAAATATCCCAAACATCCCAAATTCGATACCTGAGCCATATTTTGGACCCAAATACTGGCTCTCTGCACTTATTCGCTGTTTGAAATTCCGACTTTTTATACCAAAAATCTGCCAATTACTGAAAGCGGCGGTGGGTCACATTTTTCCCAAACCACCCTGCAGTTTTCAAAATATCCCAAACATCCCAAATTCGATACCTGAGCCATATTTTGGACCCAAATTCTGGCTGTCTGCACCTATTCGCAGTTTGAAATTCCGACTTTTTATACCAAAAATCTGCCAATTACTGCAAGCGGCGGTGGGTCACATTTTGCCCAAACCCCCCCCTGCAGTTTTCAAAATATCCCAAACATCCCAAATTCGATACCTGAGTCATATTTTGGACCCAAATTCTGGCTCTCTGCACTTATTCGCTGTTTGAAATTCCGACTTTTTATACAAAAAAATCTGCCAATTACTGAGAGTGGCTATGGGACACATTTTGCCCAAACCCCCTTGCAGTTTTCAAAATATCCCAAATTCGATACCTGAGCCATATTTTGGACCAAAATTCTGGCTCTCTGCACCCATTCGCAGTTTGAAATTCCGAATTTTTATACCAAAAATATGCCAATTACTGAAAGCGGCGGTGGGTCACATTTTGCCCAAACCCCCCCTGCAGTTTTCAAAATATCCCAAACATCCCAAATTCGATACCTGAGCCATATTTTGGAACCAAATTCTGGCTGTCTGCACCTATTCGCAGTTTGAAATTCCGACTTTTTATACCAAAAATCTGCCAATTACTGAAAGCGGCGGTGGGTCACATTTTGCCCAAACCCCCCCTGCAGTTTTCAAAATATCCCAAACATCCCAAATTCGATACCTGAGTCATATTTTAGACCCAAATTCTGGCTCTCTGCACCTATTCGCTGTTTGAAATTCCGACTTTTTATACAAAAAATCTGCCAATTACTGAAAGAGGCGTTGGGTCACATTTTGCCCAAACCCCCTTGCAGTTTTCAAAATGTCCCAATCATCCCAAATTCGATATCTGATCCATATTTTGGACCCAAATTCTGGCTCTCTGCACGTATTCCCAGTTTGAAATTCTGACTTTTTATAACAAAAATATGCCAATTACTAAAAGCAGCAGTGAGTCACATTTTGCCCAAACCCCCCTGCAGTTTTAAAAATATCCCAAAAATCCCAAATTCGATACCTGAGCCATATTTTGGACCCAAATTCTGGCTGTCTGCACCCATTCGCAATTTGAAATTCCGAATTTTTATACCAAAAATATGCCAATTACTGAAAGCGGCGGTGGGTCACATTTTGCCCAAACCCCCCCTGCAGTTTTCAAAATATCCCAAACATCCCAAATTCGATACCTGAGCCATATTTTGGAACCAAATTCTGGCTGTCTGCACCTATTCGCAGTTTGAAATTCCGACTTTTTATACCAAAAATCTGCCAATTACTGAAAGCGGCGGTGGGTCACATTTTGCCCAAACCCCCCCTGCAGTTTTCAAAATATCCCAAACATCCCAAATTCGATACCTGAGTCATATTTTAGACCCAAATTCTGGCTCTCTGCACCAATTCGCTGTTTGAAATTCCGACTTTTTATACAAAAAATCTGCCAATTACTGAAAGAGGCGTTGGGTCACATTTTGCCCAAACCCCCTTGCAGTTTTCAAAATATCCCAATCATCCCAAATTCGATATCTGATCCATATTTTGGACCCAAATTCTGGCTCTCTGCACGTATTCCCAGTTTGAAATTCTGACTTTTTATAACAAAAATATGCCAATTACTAAAAGCAGCAGTGAGTCACATTTTGCCCAAACCCCCCTGCAGTTTTAAAAATATCCCAAAAATCCCAAATTCGATACCTGAGCCATATTTTGGACCCAAATTCTGGCTCTCTGCACCTATTCGCAGTTTTAAATTCCGAATTTTTATACCAAAAATCTGCCAATTACTGAAAGCGGCGGAGGGTCACATTTTGCCCAAACCCCCCTGCAGTTTTTAAAATATCCCAAACATCCCAAATTCGATACCTGAGCTATATTTCGGCCCCAAATTCTGGCTCTCTGCACCTATTCGCATTTTGAAATTCGGACTTTTTTTACCAAAAATTTGCCAATTAATGAAAGCGGCGCTGGGTCACATTTTTCCCAAACCCCCCCCTGCAGTTTTCAAAATATCCCAAACATCCCAAATTCGATACCTGAGCCATATTTTGGACCCAAATACTGGCTCTCTGCACTTATTCGCTGTTTGAAATTCCGACTTTTTATACCAAAAATCTGCCAATTACTGAAAGCGGCGGTGGGTCACATTTTTCCCAAACCACCCTGCAGTTTTCAAAATATCCCAAACATCCCAAATTCGATACCTGAGCCATATTTTGGACCCAAATTCTGGCTGTCTGCACCTATTCGCAGTTTGAAATTCCGACTTTTTATACCAAAAATCTGCCAATTACTGCAAGCGGCGGTGGGTCACATTTTGCCCAAACCCCCCCCTGCAGTTTTCAAAATATCCCAAACATCCCAAATTCGATACCTGAGTCATATTTTGGACCCAAATTCTGGCTCTCTGCACTTATTCGCTGTTTGAAATTCCGACTTTTTATACAAAAAAATCTGCCAATTACTGAGAGTGGCTATGGGACACATTTTGCCCAAACCCCCTTGCAGTTTTCAAAATATCCCAAATTCGATACCTGAGCCATATTTTGGACCAAAATTCTGGCTCTCTGCACCCATTCGCAGTTTGAAATTCCGAATTTTTATACCAAAAATATGCCAATTACTGAAAGCGGCGGTGGGTCACATTTTGCCCAAACCCCCCCTGCAGTTTTCAAAATATCCCAAACATCCCAAATTCGATACCTGAGCCATATTTTGGAACCAAATTCTGGCTGTCTGCACCTATTCGCAGTTTGAAATTCCGACTTTTTATACCAAAAATCTGCCAATTACTGAAAGCGGCGGTGGGTCACATTTTGCCCAAACCCCCCCTGCAGTTTTCAAAATATCCCAAACATCCCAAATTCGATACCTGAGTCATATTTTAGACCCAAATTCTGGCTCTCTGCACCTATTCGCTGTTTGAAATTCCGACTTTTTATACAAAAAATCTGCCAATTACTGAAAGAGGCGTTGGGTCACATTTTGCCCAAACCCCCTTGCAGTTTTCAAAATGTCCCAATCATCCCAAATTCGATATCTGATCCATATTTTGGACCCAAATTCTGGCTCTCTGCACGTATTCCCAGTTTGAAATTCTGACTTTTTATAACAAAAATATGCCAATTACTAAAAGCAGCAGTGAGTCACATTTTGCCCAAACCCCCCTGCAGTTTTAAAAATATCCCAAAAATCCCAAATTCGATACCTGAGCCATATTTTGGACCCAAATTCTGGCTGTCTGCACCCATTCGCAATTTGAAATTCCGAATTTTTATACCAAAAATATGCCAATTACTGAAAGCGGCGGTGGGTCACATTTTGCCCAAACCCCCCCTGCAGTTTTCAAAATATCCCAAACATCCCAAATTCGATACCTGAGCCATATTTTGGAACCAAATTCTGGCTGTCTGCACCTATTCGCAGTTTGAAATTCCGACTTTTTATACCAAAAATCTGCCAATTACTGAAAGCGGCGGTGGGTCACATTTTGCCCAAACCCCCCCTGCAGTTTTCAAAATATCCCAAACATCCCAAATTCGATACCTGAGTCATATTTTAGACCCAAATTCTGGCTCTCTGCACCAATTCGCTGTTTGAAATTCCGACTTTTTATACAAAAAATCTGCCAATTACTGAAAGAGGCGTTGGGTCACATTTTGCCCAAACCCCCTTGCAGTTTTCAAAATATCCCAATCATCCCAAATTCGATATCTGATCCATATTTTGGACCCAAATTCTGGCTCTCTGCACGTATTCCCAGTTTGAAATTCTGACTTTTTATAACAAAAATATGCCAATTACTAAAAGCAGCAGTGAGTCACATTTTGCCCAAACCCCCCTGCAGTTTTAAAAATATCCCAAAAATCCCAAATTCGATACCTGAGCCATATTTTGGTCCCAAATTCTGGCTCTCTGCACCTATTCGCAGTTTTAAATTCCGAATTTTTATACCAAAAATCTGCCAATTACTGAAAGCGGCGGAGGGTCACATTTTGCCCAAACCCCCCTGTAGTTTTCAAAATATCCCGAACATCCAAAATTCGATACCCGAGCCATATTTTGGAGCCAAATTCTGGCTCTCTGCAACTATTCGCAGTTTGAAATTAATAATTTTTATACCAAAAATATGCCAATTACTGAAAGAGGCTGTGTGTCACATTTTGCCTAAACCCCCCAGCCGTTTTCAAAATATCCCAAACAACCCAAATTCGATACCTGATCCATATTTTAGACCCAAATTCTGGCTCTCTGCACCTATTCGCCATTTGAAATTCCGAATTTTATACCAAAAATCTGCCAATTACTGTAAGCGGCGGTGGGTCACATTTTGCCCAAACCCCCCTGCAGTTTTCAAAATATCCCAAACATCCAAAATTAGATACCTGAGCTATATTTTGGACCCAAATTCTGGCTCTCTGCACCTATTCGCAGTTTGAAATTCCGACTTTTTATACCAAAAATCTGCCAATTACTGAAAGCGGCGGTGGGTCACATTTTGCCCAAACCTCCCTGCAGTTTTCAAAATATCCCAAACATCCCAAATTCGATACATGAGCCATATTTTAGATCCAAATTCTGGCTCTCTGCACCTATTCGCAGTTTGAAATTCCGACTTTTTATACCAAAAATCTGCCAATTACTGAAAGCGGCAGTGGGTCATATTTTGCCCAAACCCCCCTGCAGTTTTCAAAACATCCCAAACATCTCAAATTCGATACCTGAGCCATATTTTGGACCCAAATTCTGGCTCTCTGCACCTATTCGCCGTTTGAAATTCCGACTTTTTATACAAAAAATCTGCCAATTACTGAAAGCGGCGGTGGGTCACATTTTGCCCAAACCCCCCTGCAGTTTTCAAAATATCCCAATCATCCTAAATTCGATACCTGATCCATATTTTGGACCCAAATTCTGGCTCTCTGCACCTATTCGCAGTTTGAAATTAATAATTTTTATACCAAAAATATGCCAATTACTGAAAGAGGCTGTGTGTCACGTTTTGCCTAAACCCCCAAGCCGTTTTCAAAATATCCCAAACAACCCAAATTCGATACCTGATCCATATTTTGGACCCAAATTCTGGCTCTCTGCCCCTATTCGCCAATTGAAATTCCGACTTTTTATACCAAAAATCTGACAATTACTGAAAGCGTCGTTGGGTCATATTTTGCCCAAACCCCCCTGCAGTTTCAAAATATCTCAAACATCCCAAATTCGATACCTGAGCCATATTTTGGACCCAAATTCTGGCTCTCTGCACCTATTCGCAGTTTTAAATTCCGAATTTTTATACCAAAAATCTGCCAATTACTGAAAGCGGCAGAGGGTCACATTTTGCCCAAACCCCCCTGTAGTTTTCAAAATATCCCGAACATCCAAAATTCGATACCCGAGCCATATTTTGGACCAAAATTCTGGCTCTCTGCACCTATTCGCAGTTTGAAATTAATAATTTTTATACCAAAAATATGCCAATTACTGAAAGAGGCTGTGTGTCACATTTTGCCTAAACCCCCCAACCGTTTTCAAAATATCCCAAACAACCCAAATTCGATACCTGATCCATATTTTGGACCCAAATTCTGGCTCTCTGCCCCTATTCGCCATTTGAAATTCCGACTTTTTATACCAAAAATCTGCCAAT
The DNA here is from genome assembly GCF_040958095.1 of Procambarus clarkii. Lineage (NCBI taxonomy): Eukaryota > Metazoa > Arthropoda > Malacostraca > Decapoda > Cambaridae > Procambarus > Procambarus clarkii. The sequence continues at coordinate 2,602,849 of NC_091226.1, forward strand.
TACTGAAAGCGGCGGTGGGTCACATTTTGCCCAAACCCCCCTGCAGTTTTCAAAATATCCCAAACATCCCAAATTCGATACCTGAGCCATATTTTGGACCCAAATTCTGGCTGTCTGCACCTATTCGCAGTTTGAAATTCCGACTTTTTATACCAAAAATCTGCCAATTACTGCAAGCGGCGGTGGGTCACATTTTGCCCAAACCCCCCCCTGCAGTTTTCAAAATATCCCAAACATCCCAAATTCGATACCTGAGTCATATTTTGGACCCAAATTCTGGCTCTCTGCACCTATTCGCAGTTTTAAATTCCGAATTTTTATACCAAAAATCTGCCAATTACTGAAAGCGGCAGAGGGTCACATTTTGCCCAAACCCCCCTGTAGTTTTCAAAATATCCCGAACATCCAAAATTCGATACCCGAGCCATATTTTGGACCAAAATTCTGGCTCTCTGCACCTATTCGCAGTTTGAAATTAATAATTTTTATACCAAAAATATGCCAATTACTGAAAGAGGCTGTGTGTCACATTTTGCCTAAACCCCCCAACCGTTTTCAAAATATCCCAAACAACCCAAATTCGATACCTGATCCATATTTTGGACCCAAATTCTGGCTCTCTGCCCCTATTCGCCATTTGAAATTCCGACTTTTTATACCAAAAATCTGCCAATTACTGAAAGCGGCGGTGGGTCACATTTTGCCCAAACCCCCCTGCAGTTTTCAAAATATCCCAAACATCCCAAATTCGATACCTGAGCCATATTTTGGACCCAAATTCTGGCTGTCTGCACCTATTCGCAGTTTGAAATTCCGACTTTTTATACCAAAAATCTGCCAATTACTGCAAGCGGCGGTGGGTCACATTTTGCCCAAACCCCCCCCTGCAGTTTTCAAAATATCCCAAACATCCCAAATTCGATACCTGAGTCATATTTTGGACCCAAATTCTGGCTCTCTGCACTTATTCGCTGTTTGAAATTCCGACTTTTTATACAAAAAAATCTGCCAATTACTGAGAGTGGCTATGGGACACATTTTGCCCAAACCCCCTTGCAGTTTTCAAAATATCCCAAATTCGATACCTGAGCCATATTTTGGACCAAAATTCTGGCTCTCTGCACCCATTCGCAGTTTGAAATTCCGAATTTTTATACCAAAAATATGCCAATTACTGAAAGCGGCGGTGGGTCACATTTTGCCCAAACCCCCCCTGCAGTTTTCAAAATATCCCAAACATCCCAAATTCGATACCTGAGCCATATTTTGGAACCAAATTCTGGCTGTCTGCACCTATTCGCAGTTTGAAATTCCGACTTTTTATACCAAAAATCTGCCAATTACTGAAAGCGGCGGTGGGTCACATTTTGCCCAAACCCCCCCTGCAGTTTTCAAAATATCCCAAACATCCCAAATTCGATACCTGAGTCATATTTTAGACCCAAATTCTGGCTCTCTGCACCTATTCGCTGTTTGAAATTCCGACTTTTTATACAAAAAATCTGCCAATTACTGAAAGAGGCGTTGGGTCACATTTTGCCCAAACCCCCTTGCAGTTTTCAAAATGTCCCAATCATCCCAAATTCGATATCTGATCCATATTTTGGACCCAAATTCTGGCTCTCTGCACGTATTCCCAGTTTGAAATTCTGACTTTTTATAACAAAAATATGCCAATTACTAAAAGCAGCAGTGAGTCACATTTTGCCCAAACCCCCCTGCAGTTTTAAAAATATCCCAAAAATCCCAAATTCGATACCTGAGCCATATTTTGGACCCAAATTCTGGCTGTCTGCACCCATTCGCAATTTGAAATTCCGAATTTTTATACCAAAAATATGCCAATTACTGAAAGCGGCGGTGGGTCACATTTTGCCCAAACCCCCCCTGCAGTTTTCAAAATATCCCAAACATCCCAAATTCGATACCTGAGCCATATTTTGGAACCAAATTCTGGCTGTCTGCACCTATTCGCAGTTTGAAATTCCGACTTTTTATACCAAAAATCTGCCAATTACTGAAAGCGGCGGTGGGTCACATTTTGCCCAAACCCCCCCTGCAGTTTTCAAAATATCCCAAACATCCCAAATTCGATACCTGAGTCATATTTTAGACCCAAATTCTGGCTCTCTGCACCAATTCGCTGTTTGAAATTCCGACTTTTTATACAAAAAATCTGCCAATTACTGAAAGAGGCGTTGGGTCACATTTTGCCCAAACCCCCTTGCAGTTTTCAAAATATCCCAATCATCCCAAATTCGATATCTGATCCATATTTTGGACCCAAATTCTGGCTCTCTGCACGTATTCCCAGTTTGAAATTCTGACTTTTTATAACAAAAATATGCCAATTACTAAAAGCAGCAGTGAGTCACATTTTGCCCAAACCCCCCTGCAGTTTTAAAAATATCCCAAAAATCCCAAATTCGATACCTGAGCCATATTTTGGACCCAAATTCTGGCTCTCTGCACCTATTCGCAGTTTTAAATTCCGAATTTTTATACCAAAAATCTGCCAATTACTGAAAGCGGCGGAGGGTCACATTTTGCCCAAACCCCCCTGTAGTTTTCAAAATATCCCGAACATCCAAAATTCGATACCCGAGCCATATTTTGGAGCCAAATTCTGGCTCTCTGCAACTATTCGCAGTTTGAAATTAATAATTTTTATACCAAAAATATGCCAATTACTGAAAGAGGCTGTGTGTCACATTTTGCCTAAACCCCCCAGCCGTTTTCAAAATATCCCAAACAACCCAAATTCGATACCTGATCCATATTTTAGACCCAAATTCTGGCTCTCTGCACCTATTCGCCATTTGAAATTCCGAATTTTATACCAAAAATCTGCCAATTACTGAAAGCGGCGGTGGGTCACATTTTGCCCAAACCCCCCTGCAGTTTTCAAAATATCCCAAACATCCAAAATTAGATACCTGAGCTATATTTTGGACCCAAATTCTGGCTCTCTGCACCTATTCGCCATTTGAAATTCCGAATTTTATACCAAAAATCTGCCAATTACTGAAAGCGGCGGTGGGTCACATTTTGCCCAAACCTCCCTGCAGTTTTCAAAATATCCCAAACATCCCAAATTCGATACATGAGCCATATTTTAGATCCAAATTCTGGCTCTCTGCACCTATTCGCAGTTTGAAATTCCGACTTTTTATACCAAAAATCTGCCAATTACTGAAAGCGGCAGTGGGTCATATTTTGCCCAAACCCCCCTGCAGTTTTCAAAACATCCCAAACATCTCAAATTCGATACCTGAGCCATATTTTGGACCCAAATTCTGGCTCTCTGCACCTATTCGCCGTTTGAAATTCCGACTTTTTATACAAAAAATCTGCCAATTACTGAAAGCGGCGGTGGGTCACATTTTGCCCAAACCCCCCTGCAGTTTTCAAAATATCCCAATCATCCTAAATTCGATACCTGATCCATATTTTGGACCCAAATTCTGGCTCTCTGCACCTATTCGCAGTTTGAAATTAATAATTTTTATACCAAAAATATGCCAATTACTGAAAGAGGCTGTGTGTCACGTTTTGCCTAAACCCCCAAGCCGTTTTCAAAATATCCCAAACAACCCAAATTCGATACCTGATCCATATTTTGGACCCAAATTCTGGCTCTCTGCCCCTATTCGCCAATTGAAATTCCGACTTTTTATACCAAAAATCTGACAATTACTGAAAGCGTCGTTGGGTCATATTTTGCCCAAACCCCCCTGCAGTTTCAAAATATCTCAAACATCCCAAATTCGATACCTGAGCCATATTTTGGACCCAAATTCTGGCTCTCTGCACCTATTCGCAGTTTTAAATTCCGAATTTTTATACCAAAAATCTGCCAATTACTGAAAGCGGCAGAGGGTCACATTTTGCCCAAACCCCCCTGTAGTTTTCAAAATATCCCGAACATCCAAAATTCGATACCCGAGCCATATTTTGGACCAAAATTCTGGCTCTCTGCACCTATTCGCAGTTTGAAATTAATAATTTTTATACCAAAAATATGCCAATTACTGAAAGAGGCTGTGTGTCACATTTTGCCTAAACCCCCCAACCGTTTTCAAAATATCCCAAACAACCCAAATTCGATACCTGATCCATATTTTGGACCCAAATTCTGGCTCTCTGCCCCTATTCGCCATTTGAAATTCCGACTTTTTATACCAAAAATCTGCCAATTACTGAAAGCGGCGGTGGGTCACATTTTGCCCAAACCCCCCTGCAGTTTTCAAAATATCCCAAACATCCCAAATTCGATACCTGAGCCATATTTTGGACCCAAATTCTGGCTCTCTGCACCTATTCGCAGTTTGAAATTCCGACTTTTTATACCAAAAATCTGCCAATTACTGAAAGCGGCGGTGGGTCACATTTTGCCCAAACCCCCTGCAGTTTTCAAAATATCCCAAACATCCCAAATTCGATACCTGAGCCATATTATGGACCCAAACTCTGGCTCTTTGCACCTATTCGTAGTTTGAAATACCGACTTTTTATACTATAAATCTGCCAATTACTGAGAGCAGTGGTGGGTCACATTTTGCCCAAACCCCCCTGCAGTTTTCAAAATATCCCAAACATCCCAAATTCGATACCTGAGCCATATTTTGGGCCCAAATTCTAGCTCTCTGCACCTATTCGCAGTTTGAAATTCCGAATTTTTACACCAAAAATCTGCCAATTACTGAAAGCGGTGGTGGGTCACATTTTGCCCAAACCCTCCTGTAGTTTTCAAAATATCCCAAACATCCCAAATTCGATACCTGAGCCATATTTTGGACCCAAATTCTGGCTCTCTGCACCTATTCGCCGTTTGAAATTCCGGCTTTTTATACCAAAAATTTGCCAATTAAAGAATGCGGCGCTGGGTCACATTTTGCCCAAACCCCCCTGCAGTTTTCAAAATATCCCAAACATCCCAAATTCGATACATGAAACATAATTTATATACAAATTCTGGCTCTCTGCACCTATTCGCAGTGTGAAATTCCGACTTTTTATACCAAAAATATACCAATTACTGAATGAGGCTGTGTGTAACATTTTGCCAAAACCCCCCCGCCGTTTTCAAAATATCCCAAACAACCCAAAATCGATACCTGATCCATATTTTGGACCCAAATTCTGGCTCTCTGCACCTATTCGCTATTTGAAATTCCGACTTTTTATACCAAAAATCTGCCAATTACTGAAAGCAGCGGTGGGTCACATTTTGCCCAAACCCCCCTGCAGTTTTCAAAATATCCCAAACATCCCAAATTCGATACATGAGCCATATTTTAGATCCAAATTCTAACTCTCTGCACCTATTCGCAGTGTGAAATTCCGACTTTTTATACCAAAAATATACCAATTACTGAAAGCGGCGGTGGGTCATATTTTGCCCAAACCTCCCTGCAGTTTTCAAAATATCCCAAGCATCTCAAATTCGATACCTGAGCCATATTTTGGACCCAAATTCTGGCTCTCTGCACCTATTCGCAGTTTGAAATTCCGACTTTTTATACCAAAAATCTGCCAATTACTGAAAGCGGCGGTGGGTCACATTTTTCCCAAACCCCCCTGCAGTTTTCAAAATATCCCAAACATCCCAAATTCGATACCTGAGCCATATTTTGGACCCAAATTCTGGCTCTCTGCACCTATTCGCCGTTTGAAATTCCGACTTTTTATACAAAAAATCTGCCAATTAAATAATGCGGCGCTGGGTCACATTTTGCCCAAACCCCCCTGCAGTTTTCAAAATATCCCAAACATCCCAAATTCGATACATGAGCCATATTTTAGATACAAATTCTGGCTCTCTGCACCTATTCGCAGTGTGAAATTCCGACTTTTTATACCAAAAATATACCAATTACTGAAAGCGGCGATGGGTCATATTTTGCCCAAACCCCCCTGCAGTTTTCAAAATATCCCAAGCATCTCAAATTCGATACCTGAGCCATATTTTGGACCCAAATTCTGGCTCTCTGCACCTATTCGCAGTTTGAAATTAATAATTTTTATACCAAAAATATGTCAATTACTGAAAGAGGCTGTGTGTCACATTTTGCCTAAACCCCCCAGCCGTTTTCAAAATATCCCAGACAACCCAAATTCGATACCTGATCCATATTTTGGACCCAAATTCTGGCTCTCTGCCTTTATTCGCCATTTGAAATTCCGACATTTTATACCAAAAATCTGCCAATTACTGAAAGCGGCGGTGGGTCACATTTTGCCCAAACCCCCCTTTAGTTTTCAAAATATCCCAAACATCCCAAATTCGATACCTGAGCCATATTTTGGACCCAAATTCTGGCTCTCTGCACCTATTCGCAGTTTGAAATTCCGACTTTTTATACCAAAAATCTGCCAATTACTGAAAGCGGCGGTGGGTCACATTTTGCCCAAACCCCCTGCAGTTTTCAAAATATCCCAAACATCCCAAATTCGATACCTGAGCCATATTATGGACCCAAATTCTGGCTCTTTGCACCTATTCGCAGTTTGAAATTCCGACTTTTTATACTAAAAATCTGCCAATTACTGAGAGCGGTGGTGGGTCACATTTTGCCCAAACCCCCCTGCAGTTTTCAAAATATCCCAAACATCCCAAATTCGATACCTGAGCCATATTTTGGACCCAAATTCTGGCTCTCTGCACCTATTCGCAGTTTGAAATTCCGAATTTTTATACCAAAAATCTGCCAATTACTGAAAGCGGTGGTGAGTCACATTTTGCCCAAACCCCCCTGCAGTTTTCAAAATATCCCAAACATCCCAAATTCGATACCTGAGCCATATTTTGGACCCAAATTCTGGCTCTCTGCACCTATTCGCAGTTTGAAATTAATAATTTTTTTACCAAAATTATGCCAATTACTGAAAGAGGCTGTTTGTCACATTTTGCCTAAACCCCCCAGCCGTTTTCAAAATATCCCAAACAACCCAAATTCGATACCTGATCCATATTTTGGACCCAAATTCTGGCTCTCTGCCCCTATTCGCAATTTGAAATTCCGACTTTTTATACCAAAAATCTGCCAATTACTGAAAGCGGCGGTGGGTCACATTTTGCCCAAACCCCCCTGCAGTTTTCAAAATATCCCAAACATCCCAAATTCGATACCTGAGCCATATTTTGGACCCAAATTCTGGCTCTCTGCACCTATTCGCAGTTTGAAATTCCGACTTTTTATACAAAAAATTTGCCAATTAAAGAATGCGGCGCTGAGTCACATTTTGCCCAAATCCCCCTGCAGTTTTCAAAATATCCCAAACATCCCAAATTCGATACATGAACCATAATTTATATACAAATTCTGGCTCTCTGCACCTATTCGCAGTGTGAAATTCCGACTTTTTATACCAAAAATATACCAATTACTGAATGAGGCTGTGTGTCACATTTTGCCTAAACCCCCCCGCCGTTTTCAAAATATCCCAAACAACCCAAATTCGATAAATGATCCATATTTTGGACCCAAATTCTGGCTCTCTGCACCTATTCGCTATTTGAAATTCCGACTTTTTATACCAAAAATCTGCCAATTACTGAAAGCAGCTGTGGGTCACATTTTGCCCAAACCCCCCTGCAGTTTTCAAAATATCCCAAACATCCCAAATTCGATACCTGAACCATATTTTGGACCCAAATTCTGGCTCTCTGCACCTATTCGCAGTTTAAAATTCCGACATTTTATAACAAAAATCTGCCAATTACTGAAAGCGGCGGTGGGTCACATTTTTCCCAAACCACCCTGCAGTTTTCAAAATATCCCAAACGTCCCAAATTCGATACCTGAGCCATATTTTGACCCAAATTCTGGCTCTCTGCACCTATTCGCCGTTTGAAATTCCTCCTTTTTATACAAAAAATCTGCCAATTACTGAGAGTGGCTATGGGACACATTTTGCCCAAACCCCCTTGCAGTTTTCAAAATATCCCAAATTCGATACCTGAGCCATATTTTGGACCCAAATTCTGGCTCTCTGCACCTATTCGCAGTTTGAAATTCCGAATTTTTATACCAAAAATATGCCAATTACTGAAAGCGGCGGTGGGTCACATTTTGCCCAAACCCCCCCTGCAGTTTTCAAAATATCCCAAACATCCCAAATTCGATACCTGAGCCATATTTTGGACCCAAATTCTGGCTGTCTGCACCTATTCGCAGTTTGAAATTCCGACTTTTTATACCAAAAATATGCCAATTACTGAAAGCGGCGGTGGGTCACATTTTGCCCAAACCCCCCCCTGCAGTTTTCAAAATATCCCAAACATCCCAAATTCGATACCTGAGTCATATTTTGGACCCCAATTCTGGCTCTCTGCACCTATTCGCTGTTTGAAATTCCGACTTTTTATACAACAAATCTGCCAATTACTGAAAGAGGCGTTGGGTCACATTTTGCCCAAACCCCCTTACAGTTTTCAAAATATCCCAATCATCCCAAATTCGATACCTGATCCATATTTTGGACCCAAATTCTGGCTCTCTGCACGTAGTCCCAGTTTGAAATTATGACTTTTTATACCAAAAATATGCCAATTACTGAAAGCAGCAGTGAGTCACATTTTGCCCAAACCCCCCTGCAGTTTTCAAAATATCCCAAACATCCCAAATTCGATACCTGAGCCATATTTTGGACCCAAATTCTGGCTCTCTGCACCTATTCGCAGTTTGAAATTCCGACTTTTTATACCAAAAATCTGCCAATTACTGAGAGCGGCGGTGGGTCACATTTTGCCCAAACCCCCTGCAGTTTTCAAAATATCCCAAACATCCCAAATTCGATACCTGAGCCATATTATGGACCCAAATTCTGGCTCTTTGCACCTATTCGCAGTTTGAAATTCCGACATTTTATACTAAAAATCTGCCAATTACTGAGAGCGGTGGTGGGTCACATTTTGCCCAAACCCCCCTGCAGTTTTCAAAATATCCCAAACATCCCAAATTCGATACCTGAGCCATATTTTGGACCCAAATTCTGGCTCTCTGCACCTATTCGCAGTTTGAAATTCCGAATTTTTATACCAAAAATCTGCCAATTACTGAAAGCGGTGGTGAGTCACATTTTGCCCAAACCCCCCTGCAGTTTTCAAAATATCCCAAACATCCGAAATTCGATACCTGAGCCATATTTTGGACCCAAATTCTGGCTCTCTGCACCTATTCGCCGTTTGAAATTCCGACTTTTTATACCAAAAATTTGCCAATTAAAGAATGCGGCGCTGGGTCACATTTTGCCCAAACCCCCCTGCAGTTTTCAAAATATCCCAAACATCCCAAATTCGATACATGAACCATAATTTATATACGAATTCTGGCTCTCTGCACCTATTCGCAGTGTGAAATTCCGACTTTTTATACCAAAAATATACCAATTACTGAATGAGGCTGTGTGTCACATTTTGCCTAAACCCCCCCCGCCGTTTTCAAAATATCCCAAACAACCCAAATTCGATAAATGATCCATATTTTGGACCCAAATTCTGGCTCTCTGCACCTATTCGCTATTTGAAATTCCGACTTTTTATACCAAAAATCTGCCAATTACTGAAAGCAGCGGTGGGTCACATTTTGCCCAAACCCCCCTGCAGTTTTCAAAATATCCCAAACATCCCAAATTCGATACCTGAACCATATTTTGGACCCAAATTCTGGCTCTCTGCACCTATTCGCAGTTTAAAATTCCGACATTTTATAACAAAAATCTGCCAATTACTGAAAGCGGCGGTGGGTCACATTTTTCCCAAACCACCCTGCAGTTTTCAAAATATCCCAAACGTCCCAAATTCGATACCTGAGCCATATTTTGACCCAAATTCTGGCTCTCTGCACCTATTCGCCGTTTGAAATTCCTCCTTTTTATACAAAAAATCTGCCAATTACTGAGAGTGGCTATGGGACACATTTTGCCCAAACCCCCTGCAGTTTTCAAAATATCCCAAACATCCCAAATTCGATACCTGAGCCATATTATGGACCCAAATTCTGGCTCTTTGCACCTATTCGCAGTTTGAAATTCCGACATTTTATACTAAAAATCTGCCAATTACTGAGAGCGGTGGTGGGTCACATTTTGCCCAAACCCCCCTGCAGTTTTCAAAATATCCCAAACATCCCAAATTCGATACCTGAGCCATATTTTGGACCCAAATTCTGGCTCTCTGCACCTATTCGCAGTTTGAAATTCCGAATTTTTATACCAAAAATCTGCCAATTACTGAAAGCGGTGGTGAGTCACATTTTGCCCAAACCCCCCTGCAGTTTTCAAAATATCCCAAACATCCGAAATTCGATACCTGAGCCATATTTTGGACCCAAATTCTGGCTCTCTGCACCTATTCGCCGTTTGAAATTCCGACTTTTTATACCAAAAATTTGCCAATTAAAGAATGCGGCGCTGGGTCACATTTTGCCCAAACCCCCCTGCAGTTTTCAAAATATCCCAAACATCCCAAATTCGATACATGAACCATAATTTATATACGAATTCTGGCTCTCTGCACCTATTCGCAGTGTGAAATTCCGACTTTTTATACCAAAAATATACCAATTACTGAATGAGGCTGTGTGTCACATTTTGCCTAAACCCCCCCCGCCGTTTTCAAAATATCCCAAACAACCCAAATTCGATAAATGATCCATATTTTGGACCCAAATTCTGGCTCTCTGCACCTATTCGCTATTTGAAATTCCGACTTTTTATACCAAAAATCTGCCAATTACTGAAAGCAGCGGTGGGTCACATTTTGCCCAAACCCCCCTGCAGTTTTCAAAATATCCCAAACATCCCAAATTCGATACCTGAACCATATTTTGGACCCAAATTCTGGCTCTCTGCACCTATTCGCAGTTTAAAATTCCGACATTTTATAACAAAAATCTGCCAATTACTGAAAGCGGCGGTGGGTCACATTTTTCCCAAACCACCCTGCAGTTTTCAAAATATCCCAAACGTCCCAAATTCGATACCTGAGCCATATTTTGACCCAAATTCTGGCTCTTTGCACCTATTCGCCGTTTGAAATTCCTCCTTTTTATACAAAAAATCTGCCAATTACTGAGAGTGGCTATGGGACACATTTTGCCCAAACCCCCTTGCAGTTTTCAAAATATCCCAAATTCGATACCTGAGCCATATTTTGGACCCAAATTCTGGCTCTCTGCACCTATTCGCAGTTTGAAATTCCGAATTTTTATACCAAAAATATGCCAATTACTGAAAGCGGCGGTGGGTCACATTTTGCCCAAACCCCCCCTGCAGTTTTCAAAATATCCCAAACATCCCAAATTCGATACCTGAGCCATATTTTGGACCCAAATTCTGGCTGTCTGCACCTATTCGCAGTTTGAAATTCCGACTTTTTATACCAAAAATATGCCAATTACTGAAAGCGGCGGTGGGTCACATTTTGCCCAAACCCCCCCCTGCAGTTTTCAAAATATCCCAAACATCCCAAATTCGATACCTGATTCATATTTTGGACCCCAATTCTGGCTCTCTGCACCTATTCGCTGTTTGAAATTCCGACTTTTTATACAACAAATCTGCCAATTACTGAAAGAGGCGTTGGGTCACATTTTGCCCAAACCCCCTTACAGTTTTCAAAATATCCCAATCATCCCAAATTCGATACCTGATCCATATTTTGGACCCAAATTCTGGCTCTCTGCACGTAGTCCCAGTTTGAAATTATGACTTTTTATACCAAAAATATGCCAATTACTGAAAGCAGCAGTGAGTCACATTTTGCCCAAACCCCCCTGCAGTTTTCAAAATATCCCAAACATCCCAAATTCGATACCTGAGCCATATTTTGGACCCAAATTCTGGCTCTCTGCACCTATTCGCAGTTTGAAATTCCGACTTTTTATACCAAAAATCTGCCAATTACTGAGAGCGGCGGTGGGTCACATTTTGCCCAAACCCCCTGCAGTTTTCAAAATATCCCAAACATCCCAAATTCGATACCTGAGCCATATTATGGACCCAAATTCTGGCTCTTTGCACCTATTCGCAGTTTGAAATTCCGACATTTTATACTAAAAATCTGCCAATTACTGAGAGCGGTGGTGGGTCACATTTTGCCCAAACCCCCCTGCAGTTTTCAAAATATCCCAAACATCCCAAATTCGATACCTGAGCCATATTTTGGACCCAAATTCTGGCTCTCTGCACCTATTCGCAGTTTGAAATTCCGAATTTTTATACCAAAAATCTGCCAATTACTGAAAGCGGTGGTGAGTCACATTTTGCCCAAACCCCCCTGCAGTTTTCAAAATATCCCAAACATCCGAAATTCGATACCTGAGCCATATTTTGGACCCAAATTCTGGCTCTCTGCACCTATTCGCCGTTTGAAATTCCGACTTTTTATACCAAAAATTTGCCAATTAAAGAATGCGGCGCTGGGTCACATTTTGCCCAAACCCCCCTGCAGTTTTCAAAATATCCCAAACATCCCAAATTCGATACATGAACCATAATTTATATACGAATTCTGGCTCTCTGCACCTATTCGCAGTGTGAAATTCCGACTTTTTATACCAAAAATATACCAATTACTGAATGAGGCTGTGTGTCACATTTTGCCTAAACCCCCCCGCCGTTTTCAAAATATCCCAAACAACCCAAATTCGATAAATGATCCATATTTTGGACCCAAATTCTGGCTCTCTGCACCTATTCGCTATTTGAAATTCCGACTTTTTATACCAAAAATCTGCCAATTACTGAAAGCAGCGGTGGGTCACATTTTGCCCAAACCCCCCTGCAGTTTTCAAAATATCCCAAACATCCCAAATTCGATACCTGAACCATATTTTGGACCCAAATTCTGGCTCTCTGCACCTATTCGCAGTTTAAAATTCCGACATTTTATAACAAAAATCTGCCAATTACTGAAAGCGGCGGTGGGTCACATTTTTCCCAAACCACCCTGCAGTTTTCAAAATATCCCAAACATCCCAAATTCGATACCTGAGCCATATTTTGACCCAAATTCCGGCTCTCTGCACCTATTCGCCGTTTGAAATTCATCCTTTTTATACAAAAAATCTGCCAATTACTTAGAGTGGCTATGGGACACATTTTGCCCAAACCCCCTTGCAGTTTTCAAAATATCCCAAATTCGATACCTGAGCCATATTTTGGACCCAAATTCTGGCTCTCTGCACCTATTCGAAGTTTGAAATTCCGAATTTTTATACCAAAAATATGCCAATTACTGAAAGCGGCGGTGGGTCACATTTTGCCCAAACCCCCCCTGCAGTTTTCAAAATATCCCAAACATCCCAAATTCGATACCTGAGTCATATTTTGGACCCAAATTCTGGCTCTCTGCACCTATTCGCTGTTTGAAATTCCGACTTTTTATACCAAAAATCTGCCAATTACTGAGAGCGGCGGTGGGTCACATTTTGCCCAAACCCCCTGCAGTTTTCAAAATATCCCAAACATCCCAAATTCGATACCTGAGCCATATTATGGACCCAAATTCTGGCTCTTTGCACCTATTCGCAGTTTGAAATTCCGACATTTTATACTAAAAATCTGCCAATTACTGAGAGCGGTGGTGGGTCACATTTTGCCCAAACCCCCCTGCAGTTTTCAAAATATCCCAAACATCCCAAATTCGATACCTGAGCCATATTTTGGACCCAAATTCTGGCTCTCTGCACCTATTCGCAGTTTGAAATTCCGAATTTTTATACCAAAAATCTGCCAATTACTGAAAGCGGTGGTGAGTCACATTTTGCCCAAACCCCCCTGCAGTTTTCAAAATATCCCAAAACATCCCAAATTCGATACCTGAGCCATATTTTGGACCCAAATTCTGGCTCTCTGCACCTATTCGCCGTTTGAAATTCCGACTTTTTATACCAAAAAATTGCCAATTAAAGAATGCGGCGCTGGGTCACATTTTGCCCAAACCCCCCTGCAGTTTTCAAAATATCCCAAACATCCCAAATTCGATACATGAACCATAATTTATATACGAATTCTGGCTCTCTGCACCTATTCGCAGTGTGAAATTCCGACTTTTTATACCAAAAATATACCAATTACTGAATGAGGCTGTGTGTCACATTTTGCCTAAACCCCCCCGCCGTTTTCAAAATATCCCAAACAACCCAAATTCGATAAATGATCCATATTTTGGACCCAAATTCTGGCTCTCTGCACCTATTCGCTATTTGAAATTCCGACTTTTTATACCAAAAATCTGCCAATTACTGAAAGCAGCGGTGGGTCACATTTTGCCCAAACCCCCCTGCAGTTTTCAAAATATCCCAAACATCCCAAATTCGATACCTGAACCATATTTTGGACCCAAATTCTGGCTCTCTGCACCTATTCGCAGTTTAAAATTCCGACATTTTATAACAAAAATCTGCCAATTACTGAAAGCGGCGGTGGGTCACATTTTTCCCAAACCACCCTGCAGTTTTCAAAATATCCCAAACATCCCAAATTCGATACCTGAGCCATATTTTGACCCAAATTCCGGCTCTCTGCACCTATTCGCCGTTTGAAATTCATCCTTTTTATACAAAAAATCTGCCAATTACTTAGAGTGGCTATGGGACACATTTTGCCCAAACCCCCTTGCAGTTTTCAAAATATCCCAAATTCGATACCTGAGCCATATTTTGGACCCAAATTCTGGCTCTCTGCACCTATTCGCAGTTTGAAATTCCGAATTTTTATACCAAAAATATGCCAATTACTGAAAGCGGCGGTGGGTCACATTTTGCCCAAACCCCCCCTGCAGTTTTCAAAATATCCCAAACATCCCAAATTCGATACATGAACCATAATTTATATACAAATTCTGGCTCTCTGCACCTATTCGCAGTGTGAAATTCCGACTTTTTATACCAAAAATATACCAATTACTGAATGAGGCTGTGTGTCACATTTTGCCTAAACCCCCCCGCCGTTTTCAAAATATCCCAAACAACCCAAATTCGATAAATGATCCATATTTTGGACCCAAATTCTGGCTCTCTGCACCTATTCGCTATTTGAAATTCCGACTTTTTATACCAAAAATCTGCCAATTACTGAAAGCAGCGGTGGGTCACATTTTGCCCAAACCCCCCTGCAGTTTTCAAAATATCCCAAACATCCCAAATTCGATACCTGAACCATATTTTGGACCCAAATTCTGGCTCTCTGCACCTATTCGCAGTTTAAAATTCCGACATTTTATAACAAAAATCTGCCAATTACTGAAAGCGGCGGTGGGTCACATTTTTCCCAAACCACCCTGCAGTTTTCATAATATCCCAAACATCCCAAATTCGATACCTGAGCCATATTTTGACCCAAATTCCGGCTCTCTGCACCTATTCGCCGTTTGAAATGCCTCCTTTTTATACAAAAAATCTGCCAATTACTGAGAGTGGCTATGGGACACATTTTGCCCAAACCCCCTTGCAGTTTTCAAAATATCCCAAATTCGATACCTGAGCCATATTTTGGACCCAAATTCTGGCTCTCTGCACCTATTCGCAGTTTGAAATTCCGAATTTTTATACCAAAAATATGCCAATTACTGAAAGCGGCGGTGGGTCACATTTTGCCCAAACCCCCCCTGCAGTTTTCAAAATATCCCAAACATCCCAAATTCGATACCTGAGCCATATTTTGGACCCAAATTCTGGCTGTCTGCACCTATTCGCAGTTTGAAATTCCGACTTTTTATACCAAAAATATGCCAATTACTGAAAGCGGCGGTGGGTCACATTTTGCCCAAACCCCCCCCTGCAGTTTTCAAAATATCCCAAACATCCCAAATTCGATACCTGAGTCATATTTTGAACCCAAATTCTGGCTCTCTGCACCTATTCGCTGTTTGAAATTCCGACTTTTTATACAACAAATCTGCCAATTACTGAAAGAGGCGTTGGGTCACATTTTGCCCAAACCCCCTTGCAGTTTTCAAAATATCCCAATCATCCCAAATTCGATACCTGATCCATATTTTGGACCCAAATTCTGGCTCTCTGCACGTAGTCCCAGTTTGAAATTATGACTTTTTATACCAAAAATATGCCAATTACTGAAATCAGCAGTGAGTCACATTTTGCCCAAACCCCCCTGCAGTTTTCAAAATATCCCAAAAATCCCAAATTCGATACCTGAGCCATATTTTGGACCCAAATTCTGGCTCTCTGCACCTATTCGCAGTTTTAAATTCCGAATTTTTATACCAAAAATCTGCCAATTACTGAAAGCGGCGGTGGGTCATATTTTGCCCAAACCCCCCTGCAGTTTTCAAAATATCCCAAACATCCCAAATTCGATACCTGAGCCATATTTTGGACCCAAATTCTGGCTCTCTGCACCTATTCGCAGTTTGAAATTCCGACTTTTTATACCAAAAATATGCCAATTACTGAGAGCGGCGGTGGGTCACATTTTGCCCAAACCCCCTGCAGTTTTCAAAATATCCCAAACATCCCAAATTCGATACCTGAGTCATATTATGGACCCAAATTCTGGCTCTTTGCACCTATTCGCAGTTTGAAATACCGACATTTTATACTAAAAATCTGCCAATTACTGAGAGCGGTGGTGGGTCACATTTTGCCCAAACCCCCCTGCAGTTTTCAAAATATCCCAAACATCCCAAATTCGATACCTGAGCCATATTTTGGACCCAAATTCTGGCTCTCTGCACCTATTCGCCGTTTGAAATTCCGACTTTTTATACCAAAAAATTGCCAATTAAAGAATGCGGCGCTGGGTCACATTTTGCCCAAACCCCCCTGCAGTTTTCAAAATATCCCAAACATCCCAAATTCGATACATGAACCATAATTTAAATACGAATTCTGGCTCTCTGCACCTATTCGCAGTGTGAAATTCCGACTTTTTATACCAAAAATATACCAATTACTGAATGAGGCTGTGTGTCACATTTTGCCTAAACCCCCCCGCCGTTTTCAAAATATCCCAAACAACCCAAATTCGATAAATGATCCATATTTTGGACCCAAATTCTGGCTCTCTGCACCTATTCGCTATTTGAAATTCCGACTTTTTATACCAAAAATCTGCCAATTACTGAAAGCAGCGGTGGGTCACATTTTGCCCAAACCCCCCTGCAGTTTTCAAAATATCCCAAACATCCCAAATTCGATACCTGAACCATATTTTGGACCCAAATTCTGGCTCTCTGCACCTATTCGCAGTTTAAAATTCCGACATTTTATAACAAAAATCTGCCAATTACTGAAAGCGGCGGTGGGTCACATTTTTCCCAAACCACCCTGCAGTTTTCATAATATCCCAAACATCCCAAATTCGATACCTGAGCCATATTTTGACCCAAATTCCGGCTCTCTGCACCTATTCGCCGTTTGAAATGCCTCCTTTTTATACAAAAAATCTGCCAATTACTGAGAGTGGCTATGGGACACATTTTGCCCAAACCCCCTTGCAGTTTTCAAAATATCCCAAATTCGATACCTGAGCCATATTTTGGACCCAAATTCTGGCTCTCTGCACCTATTCGCAGTTTGAAATTCCGAATTTTTATACCAAAAATATGCCAATTACTGAAAGCGGCGGTGGGTCACATTTTGCCCAAACCCCCCCTGCAGTTTTCAAAATATCCCAAACATCCCAAATTCGATACCTGAGCCATATTTTGGACCCAAATTCTGGCTGTCTGCACCTATTCGCAGTTTGAAATTCCGACTTTTTATACCAAAAATATGCCAATTACTGAAAGCGTCGGTGGGTCACATTTTGCCCAAACCCCCCCCTGCAGTTTTCAAAATATCCCAAACATCCCAAATTCGATACCTGAGTCATATTTTGAACCCAAATTCTGGCTCTCTGCACCTATTCGCTGTTTGAAATTCCGACTTTTTATACAACAAATCTGCCAATTACTGAAAGAGGCGTTGGGTCACATTTTGCCCAAACCCCCTTGCAGTTTTCAAAATATCCCAATCATCCCAAATTCGATACCTGATCCATATTTTGGACCCAAATTCTGGCTCTCTGCACGTAGTCCCAGTTTGAAATTATGACTTTTTATACCAAAAATATGCCAATTACTGAAAGCAGCAGTGAGTCACATTTTGCCCAAACCCCCCTGCAGTTTTCAAAATATCCCAAAAATCCCAAATTCGATACCTGAGCCATATTTTGGACCCAAATTCTGGCTCTCTGCACCTATTCGCAGTTTTAAATTCCGAATTTTTATACCAAAAATCTGCCAATTACTGAAAGCGGCGGTGGGTCACATTTTGCCCAAACCCCCCTGCAGTTTTCAAAATATCCCAAACATCCCAAATTCGATACCTGAGCCATATTTTGGACCCAAATTCTGGCTCTCTGCACCTATTCGCAGTTTGAAATTCCGACTTTTTATACCAAAAATCTGCCAATTACTGAGAGCGGCGGTGGGTCACATTTTGCCCAAACCCCCTGCAGTTTTCAAAATATCCCAAACATCCCAAATTCGATACCTGAGTCATATTATGGACCCAAATTCTGGCTCTTTGCACCTATTCGCAGTTTGAAATTCCGACATTTTATACTAAAAATCTGCCAATTACTGAGAGCGGTGGTGGGTCACATTTTGCCCAAACCCCCCTGCAGTTTTCAAAATATCCCAAACATCCCAAATTCGATACCTGAGCCATATTTTGGACCCAAATTCTGGCTCTCTGCACCTATTCGCCGTTTGAAATTCCGACTTTTTATACCAAAAAATTGCCAATTAAAGAATGCGGCGCTGGGTCACATTTTGCCCAAACCCCCCTGCAGTTTTCAAAATATCCCAAACATCCCAAATTCGATACATGAACCATAATTTAAATACGAATTCTGGCTCTCTGCACCTATTCGCAGTGTGAAATTCCGACTTTTTATACCAAAAATATACCAATTACTGAATGAGGCTGTGTGTCACATTTTGCCTAAACCCCCCCGCCGTTTTCAAAATATCCCAAACAACCCAAATTCGATAAATGATCCATATTTTGGACCCAAATTCTGGCTCTCTGCACCTATTCGCTATTTGAAATTCCGACTTTTTATACCAAAAATCTGCCAATTACTGAAAGCAGCGGTGGGTCACATTTTGCCCAAACCCCCCTGCAGTTTTCAAAATATCCCAAACATCCCAAATTCGATACCTGAACCATATTTTGGACCCAAATTCTGGCTCTCTGCACCTATTCGCAGTTTAAAATTCCGACATTTTATAACAAAAATCTGCCAATTACTGAAAGCGGCGGTGGGTTACATTTTTCCCAAACCACCCTGCAGTTTTCAAAATATCCCAAACATCCCAAATTCGATACCTGAGCCATATTTTGACCCAAATTCCGGCTCTCTGCACCTATTCGCCGTTTGAAATTCATCCTTTTTATACAAAAAATCTGCCAATTACTTAGAGTGGCTATGGGACACATTTTGCCCAAACCCCCTTGCAGTTTTCAAAATATCCCAAATTCGATACCTGAGCCATATTTTGGACCCAAATTCTGGCTCTCTGCACCTATTCGCAGTTTGAAATTCCGAATTTTTATACCAAAAATATGCCAATTACTGAAAGCGGCGGTGGGTCACATTTTGCCCAAACCCCCCCTGCAGTTTTCAAAATATCCCAAACATCCCAAATTCGATACATGAACCATAATTTATATACAAATTCTGGCTCTCTGCACCTATTCGCAGTGTGAAATTCCGACTTTTTATACCAAAAATATACCAATTACTGAATGAGGCTGTGTGTCACATTTTGCCTAAACCCCCCCGCCGTTTTCAAAATATCCCAAACAACCCAAATTCGATAAATGATCCATATTTTGGACCCAAATTCTGGCTCTCTGCACCTATTCGCTTTTTGAAATTCCGACTTTTTATACCAAAAATCTGCCAATTACTGAAAGCAGCGGTGGGTCACATTTTGCCCAAACCCCCCTGCAGTTTTCAAAATATCCCAAACATCCCAAATTCGATACCTGAACCATATTTTGGACCCAAATTCTGGCTCTCTGCACCTATTCGCAGTTTAAAATTCCGACATTTTATAACAAAAATCTGCCAATTACTGAAAGCGGTGGTGGGTCACATTTTTCCCAAACCACCCTGCAGTTTTCATAATATCCCAAACATCCCAAATTCGATACCTGAGCCATAATTTGACCCAAATTCCGGCTCTCTGCACCTATTCGCCGTTTGAAATGCCTCCTTTTTATACAAAAAATCTGCCAATTACTGAGAGTGGCTATGGGACACATTTTGCCCAAACCCCCTTGCAGTTTTCAAAATATCCCAAATTCGATACCTGAGCCATATTTTGGACCCAAATTCTGGCTGTCTGCACCTATTCGCAGTTTGAAATTCCGACTTTTTATACCAAAAATATGCCAATTACTGAATGCGGCGGTGGGTCACATTTTGCCCAAACCCCCCCCTGCAGTTTTCAAAATATCCCAAACATCCCAAATTCGATACCTGAGTCATATTTTGAACCCAAATTCTGGCTCTCTGCACCTATTCGCTGTTTGAAATTCCGACTTTTTATACAACAAATCTGCCAATTACTGAAAGAGGCGTTGGGTCACATTTTGCCCAAACCCCCTTGCAGTTTTCAAAATATCCCAATCATCCCAAATTCGATACCTGATCCATATTTTGGACCCAAATTCTGTCTCTCTGCACGTAGTCCCAGTTTGAAATTATGACTTTTTATACCAAAAATATGCCAATTACTGAAAGCAGCAGTGAGTCACATTTTGCCCAAACCCCCCTGCAGTTTTCAAAATATCCCAAAAATCCCAAATTCGATACCTGAGCCATATTTTGGACCCAAATTCTGGCTCTCTGCACCTATTCGCAGTTTTAAATTCCGAATTTTTATACCAAAAATCTGCCAATTACTGAAAGCGGCGGTGGGTCACATTTTGCCCAAACCCCCCCTGCAGTTTTCAAAATATCCCAAACATCCCAAATTCGATACCTGAGCCATATTTTGGACCCAAATTCTGGCTCTCTGCACCTATTCGCAGTTTGAAATTCCGACTTTTTATACCAAAAATCTGCCAATTACTGAGAGCGGCGGTGGGTCACATTTTGCCCAAACCCCCTGCAGTTTTCAAAATATCCCAAACATCCCAAATTCGATACCTGAGTCATATTATGGACCCAAATTCTGGCTCTTTGCACCTATTCGCAGTTTGAAATTCCGACATTTTATACTAAAAATCTGCCAATTACTGAGAGCGGTGGTGGGTCACATTTTGCCCAAACCCCCCTGCAGTTTTCAAAATATCCCAAACATCCCAAATTCGATACCTGAGCCATATTTTGGACCCAAATTCTGGCTCTCTGCACCTATTCGCCGTTTGAAAATCCGACTTTTTATACCAAAAAATTGCCAATTAAAGAATGCGGCGCTGGGTCACATTTTGCCCAAACCCCCCTGCAGTTTTCAAAATATCCCAAACATCCCAAATTCGATACATGAACCATAATTTATATACGAATTCTGGCTCTCTGCACCTATTCGCAGTGTGAAATTCCGACTTTTTATACCAAAAATATACCAATTACTGAATGAGGCTGTGTGTCACATTTTGCCTAAACCCCCCCGCCGTTTTCAAAATATCCCAAACAACCCAAATTCGATAAATGATCCATATTTTGGACCCAAATTCTGGCTCTCTGCACCTATTCGCTATTTGAAATTCCGACTTTTTATACCAAAAATCTGCCAATTACTGAAAGCAGCGGTGGGTCACATTTTGCCCAAACCCCCCTGCAGTTTTCAAAATATCCCAAACATCCCAAATTCGATACCTGAACCATATTTTGGACCCAAATTCTGGCTCTCTGCACCTATTCGCAGTTTAAAATTCCGCCATTTTATAACAAAAATCTGCCAATTACTGAAAGCGGCGGTGGGTCACATTTTTCCCAAACCACCCTGCAGTTTTCAAAATATCCCAAACATCCCAAATTCGATACCTGAGCCATATTTTGACCCAAATTCCGGCTCTCTGCACCTATTCGCCGTTTGAAATTCATCCTTTTTATACAAAAAATCTGCCAATTACTTAGAGTGGCTATGGGACACATTTTGCCCAAACCCCCTTGCAGTTTTCAAAATATCCCAAATTCGATACCTGAGCCATATTTTGGACCCAAATTCTGGCTCTCTGCACCTATTCGCAGTTTGAAATTCCGAATTTTTATACCAAAAATATGCCAATTACTGAAAGCGGCGGTGGGTCACATTTTGCCCAAACCCCCCCTGCAGTTTTCAAAATATCCCAAACATCCCAAATTCGATACATGAACCATAATTTATATACAAATTCTGGCTCTCTGCACCTATTCGCAGTGTGAAATTCCGACTTTTTATACCAAAAATATACCAATTACTGAATGAGGCTGTGTGTCACATTTTGCCTAAACCCCCCCGCCGTTTTCAAAATATCCCAAACAACCCAAATTCGATAAATGATCCATATTTTGGACCCAAATTCTGGCTCTCTGCACCTATTCGCTATTTGAAATTCCGACTTTTTATACCAAAAATCTGCCAATTACTGAAAGCAGCGGTGGGTCACATTTTGCCCAAACCCCCCTGCAGTTTTCAAAATATCCCAAACATCCCAAATTCGATACCTGAACCATATTTTGGACCCAAATTCTGGCTCTCTGCACCTATTCGCAGTTTAAAATTCCGACATTTTATAAAAAAAATCTGCCAATTACTGAAAGCGGCGGTGGGTCACATTTTTCCCAAACCACCCTGCAGTTTTCATAATATCCCAAACATCCCAAATTCGATACCTGAGCCATATTTTGACCCAAATTCCGGCTCTCTGCACCTATTCGCCGTTTGAAATGCCTCCTTTTTATACAAAAAATCTGCCAATTACTGAGAGTGGCTATGGGACACATTTTGCCCAAACCCCCTTGCAGTTTTCAAAATATCCCAAATTCGATACCTGAGCTATATTTTGGACCCAAATTCTGGCTCTCTGCACCTATTCGCAGTTTGAAATTCCGAATTTTTATACCAAAAATATGCCAATTACTGAAAGCGGCGGTGGGTCACATTTTGCCCAAACCCCCCCTGCAGTTTTCAAAATATCCCAAACATCCCAAATTCGATACCTGAGCCATATTTTGGACCCAAATTCTGGCTGTCTGCACCTATTCGCAGTTTGAAATTCCGACTTTTTATACCAAAAATATGCCAATTACTGAAAGCGGCGGTGGGTCACATTTTGCCCAAACCCCCCCCCTGCAGTTTTCAAAATATCCCAAACATCCCAAATTCGATACCTGAGTCATATTTTGGACCCAAATTCTGGCTGTCTGCACCTATTCGCAGTTTGAAATTCCGACTTTTTATACAACAAATCTTCCAATTACTGAAAGAGGCGTTGGGTCACATTTTGCCCAAACCCCCTTGCAGTTTTCAAAATATCCCAATCATCCCAAATTCGATACCTGATCCATATTTTGGACCCAAATTCTGGCTCTCTGCACGTAGTCCCAGTTTGAAATTATGACTTTTTATACCAAAAATATGCCAATTACTGAAAGCAGCAGTGAGTCACATTTTTCCCAAACCACCCTGCAGTTTTCAAAATATCCCAAACATCCCAAATTCGATACCTGAGCCATATTTTGACCCAAATTCCGGCTCTCTGCACCTATTCGCCGTTTGAAATTCATCCTTTTTATACAAAAAATCTGCCAATTACTTAGAGTGGCTATGGGACACATTTTGCCCAAACCCCCTTGCAGTTTTCAAAATATCCCAAATTCGATACCTGAGCCATATTTTGGACCCAAATTCTGGCTCTCTGCACCTATTCGCAGTTTGAAATTCCGAATTTTTATACCAAAAATATGCCAATTACTGAAAGCGGCGGTGGGTCACATTTTGCCCAAACCCCCCCTGCAGTTTTCAAAATATCCCAAACATCCCAAATTCGATACATGAACCATAATTTATATACAAATTCTGGCTCTCTGCACCTATTCGCAGTTTGAAATTCCGAATTTTTATACCAAAAATATACCAATTACTGAATGAGGCTGTGTGTCACATTTTGCCTAAACCCCCCCGCCGTTTTCAAAATATCCCAAACAACCCAAATTCGATAAATGATCCATATTTTGGACCCAAATTCTGGCTCTCTGCACCTATTCGCTATTTGAAATTCCGACTTTTTATACCAAAAATCTGCCAATTACTGAAAGCAGCGGTGGGTCACATTTTGCCCAAACCCCCCTGCAGTTTTCAAAATATCCCAAACATCCCAAATTCGATACCTGAACCATATTTTGGACCCAAATTCTGGCTCTCTGCACCTATTCGCAGTTTAAAATTCCGACATTTTATAAAAAAAATCTGCCAATTACTGAAAGCGGCGGTGGGTCACATTTTTCCCAAACCACCCTGCAGTTTTCATAATATCCCAAACATCCCAAATTCGATACCTGAGCCATATTTTGACCCAAATTCCGGCTCTCTGCACCTATTCGCCGTTTGAAATGCCTCCTTTTTATACAAAAAATCTGCCAATTACTGAGAGTGGCTATGGGACACATTTTGCCCAAACCCCCTTGCAGTTTTCAAAATATCCCAAATTCGATACCTGAGCTATATTTTGGACCCAAATTCTGGCTCTCTGCACCTATTCGCAGTTTGAAATTCCGAATTTTTATACCAAAAATATGCCAATTACTGAAAGCGGCGGTGGGTCACATTTTGCCCAAACCCCCCCTGCAGTTTTCAAAATATCCCAAACATCCCAAATTCGATACCTGAGCCATATTTTGGACCCAAATTCTGGCTGTCTGCACCTATTCGCAGTTTGAAATTCCGACTTTTTATACCAAAAATATGCCAATTACTGAAAGCGGCGGTGGGTCACATTTTGCCCAAACCCCCCCCTGCAGTTTTCAAAATATCCCAAACATCCCAAATTCGATACCTGAGTCATATTTTGGACCCAAATTCTGGCTCTCTGCACCTATTCGCTGTTTGAAATTCCGACTTTTTATACAACAAATCTGCCAATTACTGAAAGAGGCGTTGGGTCACATTTTGCCCAAACCCCCTTGCAGTTTTCAAAATATCCCAATCATCCCAAATTCGATACCTGATCCATATTTTGGACCCAAATTCTGGCTCTCTGCACGTAGTCCCAGTTTGAAATTATGACTTTTTATACCAAAAATATGCCAATTACTGAAAGCAGCAGTGAGTCACATTTTGCCCAAACCCCCCTGCAGTTTTCAAAATATCCCAAAAATCCCAAATTCGATACCTGAGCTATATTTTGGACCCAAATTCTGGCTCTCTGCACCTATTCGCAGTTTTAAATTCCGAATTTTTATACCAAAAATCTGCCAATTACTGAAAGCGGCGGTGGGTCACATTTTGCCCAAACCCCCCTGCAGTTTTCAAAATATCCCAAACATCCCAAATTCGATACCTGAGCCATATTTTGGACCCAAATTCTGGCTCTCTGCACCTATTCGCAGTTTGAAATTCCGACTTTTTATACCAAAAATCTGCCAATTACTGAGAGCGGCGGTGGGTCACATTTTGCCCAAACCCCCTGCAGTTTTCAAAATATCCCAAACATCCCAAATTCGATACCTGAGTCATATTATGGACCCAAATTCTGGCTCTTTGCACCTATTCGCAGTTTGAAATTCCGACATTTTATACTAAAAATCTGCCAATTACTGAGTGCGGTGGTGGGTCACATTTTGCCCAAACCCCCCTGCAGTTTTCAAAATATCCCAAACATCCCAAATTCGATACCTGAGCCATATTTTGGACCCAAATTCTGGCTCTCTGCACCTATTCGCCGTTTGAAATTCCGACTTTTTATACCAAAAATATACCAATTACTGAATGAGGCTGTGTGTCACATTTTGCCTAAACCCCCCCGCCGTTTTCAAAATATCCCAAACAACCCAAATTTGATAAATGATCCATATTTTGGACCCAAATTCTGGCTCTCTGCACCTATTCGCTATTTGAAATTCCGACTTTTTATACCAAAAATCTGCCAATTACTGAAAGCAGCGGTGGGTCACATTTTGCCCAAACCCCCTTGCAGTTTTCAAAATATCCCAATCATCCCAAATTCGATACCTGATCCATATTTTGTACCCAAATTCTGGCTCTCTGCACGTAGTCCCAGTTTGAAATTAAGACTTTTTATACCAAAAATATGCCAATTACTGAAAGCAGCAGTGAGTCACATTTTGCCCAAACCCCCCTGCAGTTTTCAAAATATCCCAAAATTCCCAAATTCGATACCTGAGCCATATTTTGGACCCAAATTCTGGCTCTCTGCACCTATTCGCAGTTTTAAATTCCGAATTTTTATACCAAAAATCTGCCAATTACTGAAAGCGGCGGTGGGTCACATTTTGCCTAAACCCCCCTGCAGTTTTCAAAATATCCCAAACATCCCAAATTCGATACCTGAGCCATATTTTGGACCCAAATTCTGGCTCTCTGCACCTATTCGCAGTTTGAAATTCCGACTTTTTATACCAAAAATCTGCCAATTACTGAGAGCGGCGGTGGGTCACATTTTGCCCAAACCCCCTGCAGTTTTCAAAATATCCCAAACATCCCAAATTCGATACCTGAGTCATATTATGGACCCAAATTCTGGCTCTTTGCACCTATTCGCAGTTTGAAATTCCGACATTTTATACTAAAAATCTGCCAATTACTGAGAGCGGTGGTGGGTCACATTTTGCCCAAACCCCCCTGCAGTTTTCAAAATATCCCAAACATCCCAAATTCGATACCTGAGCCATATTTTGGACCCAAATTCTGGCTCTCTGCACCTATTCGCCGTTTGAAATTCCGACTTTTTATACCAAAAAATTGCCAATTAAAGAATGCGGCGCTGGGTCACATTTTGCCCAAACCCCCCTGCAGTTTTCAAAATATCCCAAACATCCCAAATTCGATACATGAACCATAATTTATATACGAATTCTGGCTCTCTGCACCTATTCGCAGTGTGAAATTCCGACTTTTTATACCAAAAATATACCAATTACTGAATGAGGCTGTGTGTCACATTTTGCCTAAACCCCCCCGCCGTTTTCAAAATATCCCAAACAACCCAAATTCGATAAATGATCCATATTTTGGACCCAAATTCTGGCTCTCTGCACCTATTCGCTATTTGAAATTCCGAATTTTTATACCAAAAATCTGCCAATTACTGAAAGCAGCGGTGGGTCACATTTTGCCCAAACCCCCCTGCAGTTTTCAAAATATCCCAAACATCCCAAATTCGATACCTGAACCATATTTTGGACCCAAATTCTGGCTCTCTGCACCTATTCGCAGTTTAAAATTCCGACATTTTATAACAAAAATCTGCCAATTACTGAAAGCGGCGGTGGGTCACATTTTTCCCAAACCACCCTGCAGTTTTCAAAATATCCCAAACATCCCAAATTCGATACCTGAGCCATATTTTGACCCAAATTCCGGCTCTCTGCACCTATTCGCCGTTTGAAATTCATCCTTTTTATACAAAAAATCTGCCAATTACTTAGAGTGGCTATGGGACACATTTTGCCCAAACCCCCTTGCAGTTTTCAAAATATCCCAAATTCGATACCTGAGCCATATTTTGGACCCAAATTCTGGCTCTCTGCACCTATTCGCAGTTTGAAATTCCGAATTTTTATACCAAAAATATGCCAATTACTGAAAGCGGCGGTGGGTCACATTTTGCCCAAACCCCCCCTGCAGTTTTCAAAATATCCCAAACATCCCAAATTCGATACATGAACCATAATTTATATACAAATTCTGGCTCTCTGCACCTATTCGCAGTGTGAAATTCCGACTTTTTATACCAAAAATATACCAATTACTGAATGAGGCTGTGTGTCACATTTTGCCTAAACCCCCCCGCCGTTTTCAAAATATCCCAAACAACCCAAATTCGATAAATGATCCATATTTTGGACCCAAATTCTGGCTCTCTGCACCTATTCGCTATTTGAAATTCCGACTTTTTATACCAAAAATCTGCCAATTACTGAAAGCAGCGGTGGGTCACATTTTGCCCAAACCCCCCTGCAGTTTTCAAAATATCCCAAACATCCCAAATTCGATACCTGAACCATATTTTGGACCCAAATTCTGGCTCTCTGCACCTATTCGCAGTTTAAAATTCCGACATTTTATAAAAAAAATCTGCCAATTACTGAAAGCGGCGGTGGGTCACATTTTTCCCAAACCACCCTGCAGTTTTCATAATATCCCAAACATCCCAAATTCGATACCTGAGCCATATTTTGACCCAAATTCCGGCTCTCTGCACCTATTCGCCGTTTGAAATGCCTCCTTTTTATACAAAAAATCTGCCAATTACTGAGAGTGGCTATGGGACACATTTTGCCCAAACCCCCTTGCAGTTTTCAAAATATCCCAAATTCGATACCTGAGCCATATTTTGGACCCAAATTCTGGCTCTCTGCACCTATTCGCAGTTTGAAATTCCGAATTTTTATACCAAAAATATGCCAATTACTGAAAGCGGCGGTGGGTCACATTTTGCCCAAACCCCCCCTGCAGTTTTCAAAATATCCCAAACATCCCAAATTCGATACCTGAGCCATATTTTGGACCCAAATTCTGGCTGTCTGCACCTATTCGCAGTTTGAAATTCCGACTTTTTATACCAAAAATATGCCAATTACTGAAAGCGGCGGTGGGTCACATTTTGCCCAAACCCCCCCCCCCCTGCAGTTTTCAAAATATCCCAAACATCCCAAATTCGATACCTGAGTCATATTTTGGACCCAAATTCTGGCTCTCTGCACCTATTCGCTGTTTGAAATTCCGACTTTTTATACAACAAATCTGCCAATTACTGAAAGAGGCGTTGGGTCACATTTTGCCCAAACCCCCTTGCAGTTTTCAAAATATCCCAATCATCCCAAATTCGATACCTGATCCATATTTTGGACCCAAATTCTGGCTCTCTGCACGTAGTCCCAGTTTGAAATTATGACTTTTTATACCAAAAATATGCCAATTACTGAAAGCAGCAGTGAGTCACATTTTTCCCAAACCACCCTGCAGTTTTCAAAATATCCCAAAAATCCCAAATTCGATACCTGAGCCATATTTTGGACCCAAATTCTGGCTCTCTGCACCTATTCGCAGTTTTAAATTCCGAATTTTTATACCAAAAATCTGCCAATTACTGAAAGCGGCGGTGGGTCACATTTTGCCCAAACCCTCCTGCAGTTTTCAAAATATCCCAAACATCCCAAATTCAATACCTGAGCCATATTTTGGACCCAAATTCTGGCTCTCTGCACCTATTCGCAGTTTGAAATTCCGACTTTTTATACCAAAAATCTGCCAATTACTGAGAGCGGCGGTGGGTCACATTTTGCCCAAACCCCCTGCAGTTTTCAAAATATCCCAAACATCCCAAATTCGATACCTGAGTCATATTATGGACCCAAATTCTGGCTCTTTGCACCTATTCGCAGTTTGAAATTCCGACATTTTATACTAAAAATCTGCCAATTACTGAGTGCGGTGGTGGGTCACATTTTGCCCAAACCCCCCTGCAGTTTTCAAAATATCCCAAACATCCCAAATTCGATACCTGAGCCATATTTTGGACCCAAATTCTGGCTCTCTGCACCTATTCGCCGTTTGAAATTCCGACTTTTTATACCAAAAATTTGCCAATTAAAGAATGCGGCGCTGGGTCACATTTTGCCCAAACCCCCCTGCAGTTTTCAAAATATCCCAAACATCCCAAATTCGATACATGAACCATAATTTATATAGAATTCTGGCTCTCTGCACCTATTCGCAGTGTGAAATTCCAACTTTTTATACCAAAAATATACCAATTACTGAATGAGGCTGTGTGTCACATTTTGCCTAAACCCCCCCGCCGTTTTCAAAATATCCCAAACAACCCAAATTTGATAAATGATCCATATTTTGGACCCAAATTCTGGCTCTCTGCACCTATTCGCTATTTGAAATTCCGACTTTTTATACCAAAAATCTGCCAATTACTGAAAGCAGCGGTGGGTCACATTTTGCCCAAACCCCCCTGCAGTTTTCAAAATATCCCAAACATCCCAAATTCGATACCTGAACCATATTTTGGACCCAAATTCTGGCTCTCTGCACCTATTCGCAGTTTAAAATTCCGACATTTTATAACAAAAATCTGCCAATTACTGAAAGCGGCGGTGGGTCACATTTTTCCCAAACCACCCTGCAGTTTTCAAAATATCCCAAACATCCCAAATTCGATACTTGAGCCATATTTTGACCCAAATTCCGGCTCTCTGCACCTATTCGCCGTTTGAAATTCTTCCTTTTTATACAAAAAATCTGCCAATTACTTAGAGTGGCTATGGGACACATTTTGCCCAAACCCCCTTGCAGTTTTCAAAATATCCCAAATTCGATACTTGAGCCATATTTTGGACCCAAATTCTGGCTCTCTGCACCTATTCGTAGTTTGAAATTCCGAATTTTTATACCAAAAATATGCCAATTACTGAAAGTGGCGGTGGGTCACATTTTGCCCAAACCCCCCCTGCAGTTTTCAAAATATCCCAAACATCCCAAATTCGATACATGAACCATAATTTATATACAAATTCTGGCTCTCTGCACCTATTCGCAGTGTGAAATTCCGACTTTTTATACCAAAAATATACCAATTACCGAATGAGGCTGTGTGTCACATTTTGCCTAAACCCCCCCGCCGTTTTCAAAATATCCCAAACAACCCAAATTCGATAAATGATCCATATTTTGGACCCAAATTCTGGCTCTCTGCACCTATTCGCTATTTGAAATTCCGACTTTTTATACCAAAAATCTGCCAATTACTGAAAGCAGCGGTGGGTCACATTTTGCCCAAACCCCCCTGCAGTTTTCAAAATATCCCAAACATCCCAAATTCGATACCTGAACCATATTTTGGACCCAAATTCTGGCTCTCTGCACCTATTCGCAGTTTAAAATTCCGACATTTTATAAAAAAATCTGCCAATTACTGAAAG
Source organism: Procambarus clarkii (assembly GCF_040958095.1). NCBI lineage: Eukaryota > Metazoa > Arthropoda > Malacostraca > Decapoda > Cambaridae > Procambarus > Procambarus clarkii. Next base: position 2,633,977 of record NC_091226.1, read on the forward strand.
CGGCGGTGGGTCACATTTTTCCCAAACCACCCTGCAGTTTTCATAATATCCCAAACATCCCAAATTCGATACCTGAGCCATATTTTGACCCAAATTCCGGCTCTCTGCACCTATTCGCCGTTTGAAATGCCTCCTTTTTATACAAAAAATCTGCCAATTACTGAGAGTGGCTATGGGACACATTTTGCCCAAACCCCCTTGCAGTTTTCAAAATATCCCAAATTCGATACCTGAGCCATATTTTGGACCCAAATTCTGGCTCTCTGCACCTATTCGCAGTTTGAAATTCCGAATTTTTATACCAAAAATATGCCAATTACTGAAAGCGGCGGTGGGTCACATTTTGCCCAAACCCCCCCTGCAGTTTTCAAAATATCCCAAACATCCCAAATTCGATACCTGAGCCATATTTTGGACCCAAATTCTGGCTGTCTGCACCTATTCGCAGTTTGAAATTCCGACTTTTTATACCAAAAATATGCCAATTACTGAAAGCGGCGGTGGGTCACATTTTGCCCAAACCCCCCCCTGCAGTTTTCAAAATATCCCAAACATCCCAAATTCGATACCTGAGTCATATTTTGGACCCAAATTCTGGCTCTCTGCACCTATTCGCTGTTTGAAATTCCGACTTTTTATACAACAAATCTGCCAATTACTGAAAGAGGCGTTGGGTCACATTTTGCCCAAACCCCCTTGCAGTTTTCAAAATATCCCAATCATCCCAAATTCGATACCTGATCCATATTTTGAACCCAAATTCTGGCTCTCTGCACGTAGTCCCAGTTTGAAATTATGACTTTTTATACCAAAAATATGCCAATTACTGAAAGCAGCAGTGAGTCACATTTTGCCCAAACCCCCCTGCAGTTTTCAAAATATCCCAAAAATCCCAAATTCGATACCTGAGCCATATTTTGGACCCAAATTCTGGCTCTCTGCACCTATTCGCAGTTTTAAATTCCGAATTTTTATACCAAAAATCTGCCAATTACTGAAAGCGGCGGTGGGTCACATTTTGCCCAAACCCTCCTGCAGTTTTCAAAATATCCCAAACATCCCAAATTCGATACCTGAGCCATATTTTGGACCCAAATTCTGGCTCTCTGCACCTATTCGCAGTTTGAAATTCCGACTTTTTATACCAAAAATCTGCCAATTACTGAGAGCGGCGGTGGGTCACATTTTGCCCAAACCCCCTGCAGTTTTCAAAATATCCCAAACATCCCAAATTCGATACCTGAGTCATATTATGGACCCAAATTCTGGCTCTTTGCACCTATTCGCAGTTTGAAATTCCGACATTTTATACTAAAAATCTGCCAATTACTGAGTGCGGTGGTGGGTCACATTTTGCCCAAACCCCCCTGCAGTTTTCAAAATATCCCAAACATCCCAAATTCGATACCTGAGCCATATTTTGGACCCAAATTCTGGCTCTCTGCACCTATTCGCCGTTTGAAATTCCGACTTTTTATACCAAAAATTTGCCAATTAAAGAATGCGGCTCTGGGTCACATTTTGCCCAAACCCCCCTGCAGTTTTCAAAATATCCCAAACATCCCAAATTCGATACATGAACCATAATTTATATAGAATTCTGGCTCTCTGCACCTATTCGCAGTGTGAAATTCCGACTTTTTATACCAAAAATATACCAATTACTGAATGAGGCTGTGTGTCACATTTTGCCTAAACCCCCCCGCCGTTTTCAAAATATCCCAAACAACCCAAATTTGATAAATGATCCATATTTTGGACCCAAATTCTGGCTCTCTGCACCTATTCGCTATTTGAAATTCCGACTTTTTATACCAAAAATCTGCCAATTACTGAAAGCAGCGGTGGGTCACATTTTGCCCAAACCCCCCTGCAGTTTTCAAAATATCCCAAACATCCCAAATTCGATACCTGAACCAAATTTTGGACCCAAATTCTGGCTCTCTGCACCTATTCGCAGTTTAAAATTCCGACATTTTATAAAAAAATCTGCCAATTACTGAAAGCGGCGGTGGGTCACATTTTTCCCAAACCACCCTGCAGTTTTCATAATATCCCAAACATCCCAAATTCGATACCTGAGCCATATTTTGACCCAAATTCCGGCTCTCTGCACCTATTCGCCGTTTGAAATGCCTCCTTTTTATACAAAAAATCTGCCAATTACTGAGAGTGGCTATGGGACACATTTTGCCCAAACCCCCTTGCAGTTTTCAAAATATCCCAAATTCGATACCTGAGCCATATTTTGGACCCAAATTCTGGCTCTCTGCACCTATTCGCAGTTTGAAATTCCGAATTTTTATACCAAAAATATGCCAATTACTGAAAGCGGCGGTGGGTCACATTTTGCCCAAACCCCCCCTGCAGTTTTCAAAATATCCCAAACATCCCAAATTCGATACCTGAGCCATATTTTGGACCCAAATTCTGGCTGTCTGCACCTATTCGCAGTTTGAAATTCCGACTTTTTATACCAAAAATATGCCAATTACTGAAAGCGGCGGTGGGTCACATTTTGCCCAAACCCCCCCCCTGCAGTTTTCAAAATATCCCAAACATCCCAAATTCGATACCTGAGTCATATTTTGGACCCAAATTCTGGCTCTCTGCACCTATTCGCTGTTTGAAATTCCGACTTTTTATACAACAAATCTGCCAATTACTGAAAGAGGCGTTGGGTCACATTTTGCCCAAACCCCCTTGCAGTTTTCAAAATATCCCAATCATCCCAAATTCGATACCTGATCCATATTTTGGACCCAAATTCTGGCTCTCTGCACGTAGTCCCAGTTTGAAATTATGACTTTTTATACCAAAAATATGCCAATTACTGAAAGCAGCAGTGAGTCACATTTTGCCCAAACCCCCCTGCAGTTTTCAAAATATCCCAAAAATCCCAAATTCGATACCTGAGCCATATTTTGGACCCAAATTCTGGCTCTCTGCACCTATTCGCAGTTTTAAATTCCGAATTTTTATACCAAAAATCTGCCAATTACTGAAAGCGGCGGTGGGTCACATTTTGCCCAAACCCTCCTGCAGTTTTCAAAATATCCCAAACATCCCAAATTCGATACCTGAGCCATATTTTGGACCCAAATTCTGGCTCTCTGCACCTATTCGCAGTTTGAAATTCCGACTTTTTATACCAAAAATCTGCCAATTACTGAGAGCGGCGGTGGGTCACATTTTGCCCAAACCCCCTGCAGTTTTCAAAATATCCCAAACATCCCAAATTCGATACCTGAGTCATATTTTGGACCCAAATTCTGGCTCTCTGCACCTATTCGCCGTTTGAAATTCCGATTTTTATACCAAAAATTTGCCAATTAAAGAATGCGGCGCTGGGTCACATTTTGCCCAAACCCCCCTGCAGTTTTCAAAATATCCCAAACATCCCAAATTCGATACATGAACCATAATTTATATAGAATTCTGGCTCTCTGCACCTATTCGCAGTGTGAAATTCCGACTTTTTATACCAAAAATATACCAATTACTGAATGAGGCTGTGTGTCACATTTTGCCTAAACCCCCCCGCCGTTTTCAAAATATCCCAAACAACCCAAATTTGATAAATGATCCATATTTTGGACCCAAATTCTGGCTCTCTGCACCTATTCGCTATTTGAAATTCCGACTTTTTATACCAAAAATCTGCCAATTACTGAAAGCAGCGGTGGGTCACATTTTGCCCAAACCCCCCTGCAGTTTTCAAAATATCCCAAACATCCCAAATTCGATACCTGAACCATATTTTGGACCCAAATTCTGGCTCTCTGCACCTATTCGCAGTTTAAAATTCCGACATTTTATAAAAAAATCTGCCAATTACTGAAAGCGGCGGTGGGTCACATTTTTCCCAAACCACCCTGCAGTTTTCATAATATCCCAAACATCCCAAATTCGATACCTGAGCCATATTTTGACCCAAATTCCGGCTCTCTGCACCTATTCGCCGTTTGAAATGCCTCCTTTTTATACAAAAAATCTGCCAATTACTGAGAGTGGCTATGGGACACATTTTGCCCAAACCCCCTTGCAGTTTTCAAAATATCCCAAATTCGATACCTGAGCCATATTTTGGACCCAAATTCTGGCTCTCTGCACCTATTCGCAGTTTGAAATTCCGAATTTTTATACCAAAAATATGCCAATTACTGAAAGCGGCGGTGGGTCACATTTTGCCCAAACCCCCCCTGCAGTTTTCAAAATATCCCAAACATCCCAAATTCGATACCTGAGCCATATTTTGGACCCAAATTCTGGCTGTCTGCACCTATTCGCAGTTTGAAATTCCGACTTTTTATACCAAAAATATGCCATTTACTGAAAGCAGCGGTGGGTCACATTTTGCCCAAACCCCCCCCTGCAGTTTTCAAAATATCCCAAACATCCCAAATTCGATACCTGAGTCATATTTTGGACCCAAATTCTGGCTCTCTGCACCTATTCGCTGTTTGAAATTCCGACTTTTTATACAACAAATCTGCCAATTACTGAAAGAGGCGTTAGGTCACATTTTGCCCAAACCCCCTTGCAGTTTTCAAAATATCCCAATCATCCCAAATTCGATACCTGATCCATATTTTGGACCCAAATTCTGGCTCTCTGCACGTAGTCCCAGTTTGAAATTATGACTTTTTATACCAAAAATATGCCAATTACTGAAAGCAGCAGTGAGTCACATTTTGCCCAAACCCCCCTGCAGTTTTCAAAATATCCCAAAAATCCCAAATTCGATACCTGAGCCATATTTTGGACCCAAATTCTGGCTCTCTGCACCTATTCGCAGTTTTAAATTCCGAATTTTTATACCAAAAATCTGCCAATTACTGAAAGCGGCGGTGGGTCACATTTTGCCCAAACCCTCCTGCAGTTTTCAAAATAACCCAAACATCCCAAATTCGATACCTGAGCCATATTTTGGACCCAAATTCTGGCTCTCTGCACCTATTCGCAGTTTGAAATTCCGACTTTTTATACCAAAAATCTGCCAATTACTGAGAGCGGCAGTGGGTCACATTTTGCCCAAACCCCCTGCAGTTTTCAAAATATCCCAAACATCCCAAATTCGATACCTGAGTCATATTATGGACCCAAATTCTGGCTCTTTGCACCTATTCGCAGTTTGAAATTCCGACATTTTATACTAAAAATCTGCCAATTACTGAGTGCGGTGGTGGGTCACATTTTGCCCAAACCCCCCTGCAGTTTTCAAAATATCCCAAACATCCCAAATTCGATACCTGAGCCATATTTTGGACCCAAATTCTGGCTCTCTGCACCTATTCGCCGTTTGAAATTCCGACTTTTTATACCAAAAATTTGCCAATTAAAGAATGCGGCGCTGGGTCACATTTTGCCCAAACCCCCCTGCAGTTTTCAAAATATCCCAAACATCCCAAATTCGATACATGAACCATAATTTATATAGAATTCTGGCTCTCTGCACCTATTCGCAGTGTGAAATTCCGACTTTTTATACCAAAAATATACCAATTACTGAATGAGGCTGTGTGTCACATTTTGCCTAAACCCCCCCGCCGTTTTCAAAATATCCCAAACAACCCAAATTTGATAAATGATCCATATTTTGGACCCAAATTCTGGCTCTCTGCACCTATTCGCTATTTGAAATTCCGACTTTTTATACCAAAAATCTGCCAATTACTGAAAGCAGCGGTGGGTCACATTTTGCCCAAACCCCCCTGCAGTTTTCAAAATATCCCAAACATCCCAAATTCGATACCTGAACCATATTTTGGACCCAAATTCTGGCTCTCTGCACCTATTCGCAGTTTAAAATTCCGACATTTTATAACAAAAATCTGCCAATTACTGAAAGCGGCGGTGGGTCACATTTTTCCCAAACCACCCTGCAGTTTTCAAAATATCCCAAACATCCCAAATTCGATACTTGAGCCATATTTTGACCCAAATTCCGGCTCTCTGCACCTATTCGCCGTTTGAAATTCATCCTTTTTATACAAAAAATCTGCCAATTACTTAGAGTGGCTATGGGACACATTTTGCCCAAACCCCCTTGCAGTTTTCAAAATATCCCAAATTCGATACCTGAGCCATATTTTGGACCCAAATTCTGGCTCTCTGCACCTATTCGTAGTTTGAAATTCCGAATTTTTATACCAAAAATATGCCAATTACTGAAAGTGGCGGTGGGTCACATTTTGCCCAAACCCCCCCTGCAGTTTTCAAAATATCCCAAACATCCCAAATTCGATACATGAACCATAATTTATATACAAATTCTGGCTCTCTGCACCTATTCGCAGTGTGAAATTCCGACTTTTTATACCAAAAATATACCAATTACTGAATGAGGCTGTGTGTCACATTTTGCCTAAACCCCCCCGCCGTTTTCAAAATATCCCAAACAACCCAAATTCGATAAATGATCCATATTTTGGACCCAAATTCTGGCTCTCTGCACCTATTCGCTATTTGAAATTCCGACTTTTTATACCAAAAATCTGCCAATTACTGAAAGCAGCGGTGGGTCACATTTTGCCCAAACCCCCCTGCAGTTTTCAAAATATCCCAAACATCCCAAATTCGATACCTGAACCATATTTTGGACCCAAATTCTGGCTCTCTGCACCTATTCGCAGTTTAAAATTCCGACATTTTATAAAAAAATCTGCCAATTACTGAAAGCGGCGGTGGGTCACATTTTTCCCAAACCACCCTGCAGTTTTCATAATATCCCAAACATCCCAAATTCGATACCTGAGCCATATTTTGACCCAAATTCCGGCTCTCTGCACCTATTCGCCGTTTGAAATGCCTCCTTTTTATACAAAAAATCTGCCAATTACTGAGAGTGGCTATGGGACACATTTTGCCCAAACCCCCTTGCAGTTTTCAAAATATCCCAAATTCGATACCTGAGCCATATTTTGGACCCAAATTCTGGCTCTCTGCACCTATTCGCAGTTTGAAATTCCGAATTTTTATACCAAAAATATGCCAATTACTGAAAGCGGCGGTGGGTCACATTTTGCCCAAACCCCCCCTGCAGTTTTCAAAATATCCCAAACATCCCAAATTCGATACCTGAGCCATATTTTGGACCCAAATTCTGGCTGTCTGCACCTATTCGCAGTTTGAAATTCCGACTTTTTATACCAAAAATATGCCAATTACTGAAAGCGGCGGTGGGTCACATTTTGCCCAAACCCCCCCCTGCAGTTTTCAAAATATCCCAAACATCCCAAATTCGATACCTGAGTCATATTTTGGACCCAAATTCTGGCTCTCTGCACCTATTCGCTGTTTGAAATTCCGACTTTTTATACAACAAATCTGCCAATTACTGAAAGAGGCGTTGGGTCACATTTTGCCCAAACCCCCTTGCAGTTTTCAAAATATCCCAATCATCCCAAATTCGATACCTGATCCATATTTTGGACCCAAATTCTGGCTCTCTGCACGTAGTCCCAGTTTGAAATTATGACTTTTTATACCAAAAATATGCCAATTACTGAAAGCAGCAGTGAGTCACATTTTGCCCAAACCCCCCTGCAGTTTTCAAAATATCCCAAAAATCCCAAATTCGATACCTGAGCCATATTTTGGACCCAAATTCTGGCTCTCTGCACCTATTCGCAGTTTTAAATTCCGAATTTTTATACCAAAAATCTGCCAATTACTGAAAGCGGCGGTGGGTCACATTTTGCCCAAACCCCCCTGCAGTTTTCAAAATATCCCAAACATCCCAAATTCGATACCTGAGCCATATTTTGGACCCAAATTCTGGCTCTCTGCACCTATTCGCAGTTTGAAATTCCGACTTTTTATACCAAAAATCTGCCAATTACTGAGAGCGGCGGTGGGTCACATTTTGCCCAAACCCCCTGCAGTTTTCAAAATATCCCAAACATCCCAAATTCGATACCTGAGTCATATTATGGACCCAAATTCTGGCTCTTTGCACCTATTCGCAGTTTGAAATTCCGACATTTTATACTAAAAATCTGCCAATTACTGAGTGCGGTGGTGGGTCACATTTTGCCCAAACCCCCCTGCAGTTTTCAAAATATCCCAAACATCCCAAATTCGATACCTGAGCCATATTTTGGACCCAAATTCTGGCTCTCTGCACCTATTCGCCGTTTGAAATTCCGACTTTTTATACCAAAAATTTGCCAATTAAAGAATGCGGCGCTGGGTCACATTTTGCCCAAACCCCCCCTGCAGTTTTCAAAATATCCCAAACATCCCAAATTCGATACATGAACCATAATTTATATAGAATTCTGGCTCTCTGCACCTATTCGCAGTGTGAAATTCCGACTTTTTATACCAAAAATATACCAATTACTGAATGAGGCTGTGTGTCACATTTTGCCTAAACCCCCCCGCCGTTTTCAAAATATCCCAAACAACCCAAATTCGATAAATGATCCATATTTTGGACCCAAAATCTGGTTCTCTGCACCTATTCGCTATTTGAAATTCCGACTTTTTATACCAAAAATCTGCCAATTACTGAAAGCAGCGGTGGGTCACATTTTGCCCAAACCCCCCTGCTGTTTTCAAAATATCCCAAACATCCCAAATTCGATACCTGAACCATATTTTGGACCCAAATTCTGGCTCTCTGCACCTATTCGCAGTTTAAAATTCCGACATTTTATAACAAAAATCTGCCAATTACTGAAAGCGGCGGTGGGTCACATTTTTCCCAAACCACCCTGCATTTTTCAAAATATCCCAAACATCCCAAATTCGATACTTGAGCCATATTTTGACCCAAATTCCGGCTCTCTGCACCTATTCGCCGTTTGAAATTCATCCTTTTTATACAAAAAATCTGCCAATTACTTAGAGTGGCTATGGGACACATTTTGCCCAAACCCCCTTGCAGTTTTCAAAATATCCCAAATTCGATACCTGAGCCATATTTTGGACCCAAATTCTGGCTCTCTGCACCTATTCGTAGTTTGAAATTCCGAATTTTTATACCAAAAATATGCCAATTACTGAAAGTGGCGGTGGGTCACATTTTGCCCAAACCCCCCCTGCAGTTTTCAAAATATCCCAAACATCCCAAATTCGATACCTGAGCCATATTTTGGACCCAAATTCTGGCTGTCTGCACCTATTCGCATTTTGAAATTCCGACTTTTTATGCCAAAAATATGCCAATTACTGAAAGCGGCGGTGGGTCACATTTTGCCCAAACCCCCCCTGCAGTTTTCAAAATATCCCAAACATCCCAAATTCGATACCTGAGTCATATTTTGGACCCAAATTCTGGCTCTCTGCACCTATTCGCTGTTTGAAATTCCGACTTTTTATACCAAAAATCTGCCAATTACTGAGAGCGGCGGTGGGTCACATTTTGCCCAAACCCCCTGCAGTTTTCAAAATATCCCAAACATCCCAAATTCGATACCTGAGCCATATTATGGACCCAAATTCTGGCTCTTTGCACCTATTCGCAGTTTGAAATTCCGACATTTTATACTAAAAATCTGCCAATTACTGAGAGCGGTGGTGGGTCACATTTTGCCCAAACCCCCTTGCAGTTTTCAAAATATCCCAAACATCCCAAATTCGATACCTGAGCCATATTTTGGACCCAAATTCTGGCTCTCTGCACCTATTCGCAGTTTGAAATTCCGAATTTTTATACCAAAAATCTGCCAATTACTGAAAGCGGTGGTGAGTCACATTTTGCCCAAACCCCCCTGCAGTTTTCAAAATATCCCAAACATCCCAAATTCGATACCTGAGCCATATTTTGGACCCAAATTCAAGCTCTCTGCACCTATTCGCCGTTTGAAATTCCGACTTTTTATACCAAAAAATTGCCAATTAAAGAATGCGGCGCTGGGTCACATTTTGCCCAAACCCCCCTGCAGTTTTCAAAATATCCCAAACATCCCAAATTCGATACATGAACCATAATTTATATACGAATTCTGGCTCTCTGCACCTATTCGCAGTGTGAAATTCCGACTTTTTATACCAAAAATATACCAATTACTGAATGAGGCTGTGTGTCACATTTTGCCTAAACCCCCCGCCGTTTTCAAAATATCCCAAACAACCCAAATTCGATAAATGATCCATATTTTGGACCCAAATTCTGGCTCTCTGCACCTATTCGCTATTTGAAATTCCGACTTTTTATACCAAAAATCTGCCAATTACTGAAAGCAGCGGTGGGTCACATTTTGCCCAAACCCCCCTGCAGTTTTCAAAATATCCCAAACATCCCAAATTCGATACCTGAACCATATTTTGGACCCAAATTCTGGCTCTCTGCACCTATTCGCAGTTTAAAATTCCGACATTTTATAACAAAAATCTGCCAATTACTGAGAGCAGCGGTGGGTCACATTTTTCCCAAACCACCCTGCAGTTTTCAAAATATCCCAAACATCCCAAATTCGATACCTGAGCCATATTTTGACCCAAATTCCGGCTCTCTGCACCTGTTCGCCGTTTGAAATTCATCCTTTTTATACAAAAAATCTGCCAATTACTTAGAGTGGCTATGGGACACATTTTGCCCAAACCCCCTTGCAGTTTTCAAAATATCCCAAATTCGATACCTGAGCCATATTTTGGACCCAAATTCTGGCTCTCTGCACCTATTCGCAGTTTGAAATTCCGAATTTTTATACCAAAAATATGCCAATTACTGAAAGCGGCGGTGGGTCACATTTTGCCCAAACCCCCCCTGCAGTTTTCAAAATATCCCAAACATCCCAAATTCGATACATGAACCATAATTTATATACAAATTCTGGCTCTCTGCACCTATTCGCAGTGTGAAATTCCGACTTTTTATACCAAAAATATACCAATTACTGAATGAGGCTGTGTGTCACATTTTGCCTAAACCCCCCAGCCGTTTTCAAAATATCCCAAACAACCCAAATTCGATAAATGATCCATATTTTGGACCCAAATTCTGGCTCTCTGCACCTATTCGCTATTTGAAATTCCGACTTTTTATACCAAAAATCTGCCAATTACTGAAAGCAGCGGTGGGTCACATTTTGCCCAAACCCCCCTGCAGTTTTCAAAATATCCCAAACATCCCAAATTCGATACCTGAACCATATTTTGGACCCAAATTCTGGCTCTCTGCACCTATTCGCAGTTTAAAATTCCGACATTTTATAACAAAAATCTGCCAATTACTGAAAGCGGCGGTGGGTCACATTTTTCCCAAACCACCCTGCAGTTTTCAAAATATCCCAAACATCCCAAATTCGATACCTGAGCCATATTTTGACCCAAATTCCGGCTCTCTGCACCTATTCGCCGTTTGAAATTCCTCCTTTTTATACAAAAAATCTGCCAATTACTGAGAGTGGCTATGGGACACATTTTGCCCAAACCCCCTTGCAGTTTTCAAAATATCCAAAATTCGATACCTGAGCCATATTTTGGACCCAAATTCTGGCTCTCTGCACCTATTCGCAGTTTGAAATTCCGAATTTTTATACCAAAAATATGCCAATTACTGAAAGCGGCGGTGGGTCACATTTTGCCCAAACCCCCACTGCAGTTTTCAAAATATCCCAAACATCCCAAATTCGATACCTGAGCCATATTTTGGACCCAAATTCTGGCTGTCTGCACCTATTCGCAGTTTGAAATTCCGACATTTTATACCAAAAATATGCCAATTACTGAAAGCGGCGGTGGGTCACATTTTGCCCAAACCCCCCCCTGCAGTTTTCAAAATATCCCAAACATCCCAAATTCGATACCTGAGTCATATTTTGGACCCAAATTCTGGCTCTCTGCACCTATTCGCTGTTTGAAATTCCGACTTTTTATACAACAAATCTGCCAATTACTGAAAGAGGCGTTGGGTCACATTTTGCCCAAACCCCCTTGCAGTTTTCAAAATATCCCAATCATCCCAAATTCGATACCTGATCCATATTTTGGACCCAAATTCTGGCTCTCTGCACGTAGTCCCAGTTTGAAATTATGACTTTTTATACCAAAAATATGCCAATTACTGAAAGCAGCAGTGAGTCACATTTAGCCCAAACCCCCCTGCAGTTTTCAAAATATCCCAAAAATCCCAAATTCGATACCTGAGCCATATTTTGGACCCAAATTCTGGCTCTCTGCACCTATTCGCAGTTTTAAATTCCGAATTTTTATACCAAAAATATGCCAATTACTGAAAGCGGCGGTGGGTCACATTTTGGCCAAACCCCCCTGCAGTTTTCAAAACATCCCAAACATCCCAAATTCGATACCTGAGCCATATTTTGGACCCAAATTCTGGCTCTCTGCACCTATTCGCAGTTTGAAATTCCGACTTTTTATACCAAAAATCTGCCAATTACTGAGAGCGGCGGTGGGTCACATTTTGCCCAAACCCCCTGCAGTTTTCAAAATATCCCAAACATCCCAAATTCGATACCTGAGCCATATTATGGACCCAAATTCTGGCTCTTTGCACCTATTCGCAGTTTGAAATTCCGACATTTTATACTAAAAATCTACCAATTACTGAGAGCGGTGGTGGGTCACATTTTGCCCAAACCCCCCTGTAGTTTTCAAAATATCCCAAACATCCCAAATTCGATACCTGAGCCATATTTTGGACCCAAATTCTGGCTCTCTGCACCTATTCGCAGTTTGAAATTCCGAATTTTTATACCAAAAATCTGCCAATTACTGAAAACGGTGGTGAGTCACATTTTGCCCAAACCCCCCTGCAGTTTTCAAAATATCCCAAACATCCCAAATTCGATACCTGAGCCATATTTTGGACCCAAATTCTGGCTCTCTGCACCTATTCGCCGTTTGAAATTCCGACTTTTTATACCAAAAAATGGCCAATTAAAGAATGCGGCGCTGGGTCACATTTTGCCCAAACCCCCCTGCAGTTTTCAAAATATCCCAAACATCCCAAATTCGATACATGAACCATAATTTATATACGAATTCTGGCTCTCTGCACTTATTCGCAGTTTAAAATTCTGACATTTTATAACAAAAATCTGCCAATTACTGAAAGCGGCGGTGGGTCACATTTTTCCCAAATCACCCTGCAGTTTTCAAAATATCCCAAACATCCCAAATTCGATACCTGAGCCATATTTTGACCCAAATTCCGGCTCTCTGCACCTATTCGCCGTTTGAAATTCATCCTTTTTATACAAAAAATCTGCCAATTACTGAGAGTGGCTATGGGACACATTTTGCCCAAACCCCCTTGCAGTTTTCAAAATATCCCAAATTCGATACCTGAGCCATATTTTGGACCCAAATTCTGGCTCTCTGCACCTATTCGTAGTTTGAAATTCCGAATTTTTATACCAAAAATATGCCAATTACTGAAAGCGGCGGTGGGTCACATTTTGCCCAAACCCCCCCTGCAGTTTTCAAAATATCCCAAACATCCCAAATTCGATACCTGAGCCATATTTTGGACCCAAATTCTGGCTGTCTGCACCTATTCGCAGTTTGAAATTCCGACTTTTTATGCCAAAAATATGCCAATTACTGAAAGCGGCGGTGGGTCACATTTTGCACAAACCCCCCCTGCAGTTTTCAAAATATCCCAAACATCCCAAATTCGATACCTGAGTCATATTTTGGACCCAAATTCTGGCTCTCTGCACCTATTCGCTGTTTGAAATTCCGACTTTTTATACCAAAAATCTGCCAATTACTGAGAGCGGCGGTGGGTCACATGTTGCCCAAACCCCCTGCAGTTTTCAAAATATCCCAAACATCCCAAATTCGATACCTGAGCCATATTATGGACCCAAATTCTGGCTCTTTGCACCTATTCGCAGTTTGAAATTCCGACATTTTATACTAAAAATCTGCCAATTACTGAGAGCGGTGGTGGGTCACATTTTGCCCAAACCCCCCTGCAGTTTTCAAAATATCCCAAACATCCCAAATTCGATACCTGAGTCATATTTTGGACCCAAATTCTGGTTCTCTGCACCTATTCGCAGTTTGAAATTCCGAATTTTTATACCAAAAATCTGCCAATTACTGAAAGCGGTGGTGAGTCACATTTTGCCCAAACCCCCCTGCAGTTTTCAAAATATCCCAAACATCCCAAATTCGATACCTGAGCCATATTTTGGACCCAAATTCTGGCTCTCTGCACCTATTCGCCGTTTGAAATTCCGACTTTTTATACCAAAAAATTGCCAATTAAAGAATGCGGCGCTGGGGCACATTTTGCCCAAACCCCCCTGCAGTTTTCAAAATATCCCAAACATCCCAAATTCGATACATGAACCATAATTTATATACGAATTCTGGCTCTCTGCACCTATTCGCAGTGTGAAATTCCGACTTTTTATACCAAAAATATACCAATTACTGAATGAGGCTGTGTGTCACATTTTGCCTAAACCCCCCCGCCGTTTTCAAAATATCCCAAACAACCCAAATTCGATAAATGATCCATATTTTGGACCCAAATTCTGGCTCTCTGCACCTATTCGCTATTTGAAATTCCGACTTTTTATACGAAAAATCTGCCAATTACTGAAAGCAGCGGTGGGTCACATTTTGCCCAAACCCCCCTGCAGTTTTCAAAATATCCCAAACATCCCAAATTCGATACCTGAACCATATTTTGGACCCAAATTCTGGCTCTCTGCACCTATTCGCAGTTTAAAATTCCGACATTTTATAACAAAAATCTGCCAATTACTGAAAGCGGCGGTGGGTCACATTTTTCCCAAACCACCCTGCAGTTTTCAAAATATCCCAAACATCCCAAATTCGATACCTGAGCCATATTTTGACCCAAATTCCGGCTCTCTGCCCCTATTCGCCATTTGAAATTCCGACTTTTTATACCAAAAATCTGCCAATTACTGAAAGCGGCGGTGGGTCACATTTTGCCCAAACCCCCCTGCAGTTTTCAAAATATCCCAAACATCCCAAATTCGATACCTGAGCCATATTTTGGACCCAAATTCTGGCTTTCTGCACCTATTCGCAGTTTGAAATTCCGACTTTTTATACCAAAAATCTGCCAATTACTGAAAGCGGCGGTGGGTCACATTTTGCCCAAACCCCCTGCAGTTTTCAAAATATCCCAAACATCCCAAATTTAATAAATGAGCCATATTATGGACCCAAATTCTGGCTCTTTGCACCTATTCGCAGTTTGAAATTCCGACTTTTTATACTAAAAATCTGCCAATTACTGAGAGCGGTGATGGGTCACATTTTGCCCAAACCCCCCTTCAGTTTTCAAAATATCCCAAACATCCCAAATTCGATACCTGAGCCATATTTTGGACACAAATTCTGGCTCTCTGCACCTATTCGCAGTTTGAAATTCGGACTTTTTATACCAAAAATTTGCAAATTAATGAATGCGGTGCTGGGTCACATTTTGCCCAAACCCCCCTGCAGTTTTCAAAATACCCCAAGCATCCCTAATTCGACACCTGAGCCATATTTTGGACCCAAATTCTGGCTCTCTGCACCTATTCGCAGTTTTAAATTCCGAATTTTTATACCAAAAATCTGCCAATTACTGAAAGCGGCGGAGGGTCATATTTTGCCCAAACCCCCCTGTAGTTTTCAAAATATCCCGAACATCCAAAATTCGATACCCGAGCCATATTTTGGACCCAAATTCTGGCTCTCTGCACCTATTCGCAGTTTGAAATTAATAATTTTTATACCAAAAATATGCCAATTACTGAAAGAGGATGTGTGTCACATTTTGCCTAAACCCCCCAGCCGTTTTCAAAATATCCCAAACAACCCAAATTCGATACCTGATCCATATTTTGGACCCAAATTCTGGCTCTCTGCACATATTCGCCATTTGAAATTCCGACTTTTTATACCAAAAATCTGCCAATTACTGAAAGCGGCGTTGGGTCACATTTTGCCCAAACCCCCATGCAGTTTTCAAAATATCCCAAACATCCCAAATTAGATACCTGAGCCATATTTTGGACCCAAATTCTGGCTCTCTGCACCTATTCGCAGTTTGAAATTCCGAATTTTTATACCAAAAATCTGCCAATTACTGAAAGCGGTGGTGGGTCACATTTTGCCCAAACCCCCCTGCAGTTTTCAAAATATCCCAAACATCCCAAATTCGATACCTGAGCCATATTTTGGACCCAAATTATGGCTATCTGCACCTATTCGCCGTTTGAAATTCCGACTTTTTATACCAAAAATTTGCCAATTAAAGAATGCGGCGCTGGGTCACATTTTGCCCAAACCCCCCTGCAGTTTTCAAAATATCCCAAACATCCCAAATTCGATACATGAACCATAATTTATATACAAATTCTGGCTCTCTGCACCGATTCGCAGTGTGAAATTCCGACTTTTTATACCAAAAATATACCAATTACTGAATGAGGCAGTGTGTCACATTTTGCCTAAACCCCCCCGCTGTTTTCAAAATATCCCAAACAACCCAAATTCGATACCTGATCCATATTTTGGACCCAAATTCTGGCTCTCTGCACCTATTCGCTATTTGAAATTCCGACTTTTTATCCCAAAAATCTGCCAATTACTGAAAGCAGCGGTGGGTCACATTTTGCCCAAACCCCCCCTGCAGTTTTCAAAATATCTCAAACATCCAAAATTCGATACCTGAACCATGTTTTGGACCCAAATTCTGGCTCTCTGCACCTATTCGCAGTTTGAAATTCCGACTTTTTATACCAAAAATCTGCCAATTACTGAAAGCGGCGGTGGGTCACATTTTTCCCAAACCACCCTGCAGTTTTCAAAATATCCCAAACATCCCAAATTCGATACCTGAGCCATATTTTGACCCAAATTCCGGCTCTCTGCACCTATTCGCCGTTTGAAATTCCGAATTTTTATACAAAAAATCTGCCAATTTCTGAGAGCGCCTATGCGTCACATTTTGCCCAAACCCCCTTGGAGTTTTCAAAATATCCCAATCATCCTAAATTCGATACCTGATCCATATTTTGGACCCAAATTCTGGCTCTCTGCACGTATTCGCAGTTTGAAATTCCGACTTTTTATGCCAAAAATATGCCAATTACTGAAAGCAGCAGTGGGTCACATTTTGCCCAAACCCCCCTGCAGTTTTCAAAATATCCCAAAAATCCCAAATTCATTACCTGAGACATATTTTGGACCCAAATTCTGGCTCTCCGCACCTATTCGCAGTTTGAAATTCCGAATTTTTATACCAAAAATCTGCCAATTACAGAAAGCGGCGGTGGGTCACATTTTGCCCAAACCCCCCTGTAGTTTTCAAAATATCCCGAACATCCCAAATTCGATACCCGAGCCATATTTTGGACCCAAATTCTGGCTCTCTGCACCTATTCGCAGTTTGAAATTCCTAATTTTTATACCAAAAATATGCCAATTACTGAATGAGGCTGTGTGTCACATTTTGCCTAAACCCCCCCGCCGTTTTCAAAATATCCCAAACAACCCAAATTCGATACCTGATCCATATTTTGGACCCAAATTCTGGCTCTCTGCACCTATTCGCTATTTGAAATTCCGACTTTTTATACCAAAAATCTGCCAATTACTGAAAGCAGCGGTGGGTCACATTTTGCCCAAACCCCCCTGCAGTTTTCAAAATATCCCAAACATCCCAAATTCGATACCTGAACCATATTTTGGACCCAAATTCTGGCTCTCTGCACCTATTCGCAGTTTGAAATTCCGAATTTTTATACCAAAAATCTGCCAATTACTGAAAGCGGCAGTGGGTCACATTTTGCCCAAACCCCCCTGCAGTTTTCAAAACATCCCAAACATCCCAAATTCGATACATGAGCCATATTATGGACTCAAATTCTGGCTCTCTGCACCTATTCGCAGTTTGAAATTCGGAATTTTATACAAAAAAATTGCCAATTACTGAGAGCGGCGGTGGATCACATTTTGCCCAAACCCCCCTTCTGTTTTCAAAATATCCCAAACATCCAAAATTCGATACCTGAGCCATATTTTGGACCCAAATTCTGGCTCTCTGCACCTATTCGCAGTTTTAAATTCCGACTTTTTATACCAAAAATAGGCCAATTACTAAACGCCGCGGTGGGTCACATTTTGCCCAAACGCCTCTGCAGTTTTAAAAATATCCCAAACATCCCAAATTTGATACCTGAGCCACATTTTGGACCCAAATTCTGGCTCTCTGCACCTATTCGCAATTTGAAATTCCTACTTTTTATACCAAAAATCTGCCAATTACTGAAAGCAGCAGTGGGTCACATTTTTCCCAAACCCCCCTGCAGTTTTCAGAATATCCCAAACATCCCAAATTCGATACCTGAGCCATATTTTGGACCGAAATTCTGGCTCTCTGCACCTATTCGACGTTTGAAATTCCAACTTTTTATACAAAAAATCTGCCAATTACTGAGAACGGCTTTGCGTCACATTTTGCCCAAACCCCCTTGCAGTTTTCAAAATATCCCAATCATCCCAAATTCGATACCTGATCCATATTTTGGACCTAAATTCTAGCTCTGCACGTATTCGCAGTTTGAAATTTCGACTTTTTATACAAAAAATATGCCAATTACTGAAAGCAGTGGTGGGTCACATTTTGCCCAAACCCCCCTGCAGTTTTCAAAATATCCCAAACTTCCCAAATTCGATACCTTAGCCATATTTTGGACCCAAATTCTGGCTCTCTGCACCTATTCGCAGTTTGAAATTCCGAATTTTTATACAAAAAATCTGCCAATTACTGAAAGCGGCGGTGGGTCACATTTTGCCCAAACCCCCCTGTAGTTTTCAAAATATCCCGAACATCCCAAATTCGATACCCGAAACATATTTTGGACCCAAATTCAGGCTCTCTGCACCTATTCGAAGTTTGAAATTCCGACTTTTTATACCAAAAATCTGCCAATTACTGAAAGCGGCGGTGGGTCACATTTTGCCCAAACCCCCCTGCAGTTTTCAAAATATCCCAAACATCCCAAATTCGATACCTGAACCATATTTTGGACCCAAATTCTAGCTCTCTGCACCTATTCGCAGTTTGAAATTCCGTCTTTTTATACCAAAAATCTGCCAATTACTGAAAGCGGCGGTGGGTCACATTTTTCCCAAACCACCCTGCAGTTTTCAAAATATCCCAAACATCCCAAATTCGATACCTGAGCCATATTTTGACCCAAATTCCGGCTCTCTGCACCTATTCGCAGTTTGAAATTCCGAATTTTTATACCAAAAATATGCCAATTACTGAAAGCGGCGGTGGGTCACATTTTTCCCAAAACCCCCCTGCAGTTTTCAAAATATCCCAAATTCGATACCTGAGCCATATTTTGGACCCAAATTCTGGCTGTCTGCACCTATTCGCAGTTTGAAATTCCGAATTTTTATACCAAAAATATGCCAATTACTGAAAGCAGCGGTGGGTCACATTTTGCCCAAACCCCCCTATAGTTATCAAAATATCCCAAACATCCCAAATTCGATACCTGAGCCATATTTTGGACCCAAATTCTGGCTCTCTGCACCTATTCGCAGTTTGAAATTCCGACTTTTTATACTAAAAATCTGCCAATTACTGAGAGCAGCGGTGGGTCATATTTTGCCCAAACCCCCCTGCAGTTTTCAAAATATCCCAAGCATCCCAAATTCGACACCTGAGCCATATTTTGGACCCAAATTCTGGCTCTCTGCACGTATTCCCAGTCTGAAAATACGAATTTTTATATAAAAAATATGCCAGTTACTGAAAGCAGCAGTGAGTCACATTTTGCCCAAACCCCCCTGCAGTTTTCAAAATATCCCAAAAATCCCAAATTCGATACCTGAGCCATATTTTGGACCCAAATTCTGGCTCTCTGCACCTATTCTCAGTTTTAAATTCCGAATTTTTATACAAAAAATCTGCCAATTAATGAAAGCGGCGGAGGGTCACATTTTGCCCTAACCCCGCTGTAGTTTTCAAAATATCCCGAACATCCAAAATTCGATACCCGAGCCATATTTTGGACCCAAATTCTGGCTCTCTGCACTTATTCGCAGTTTAAAATTAATAATTTTTATACCAAAAATATGCCAATTACTGAAAGAGGCTGTGTGTCACATTTTGCCTAAACCACCCAGCCGTTTTCAAAATATCCCAAACAACCCAAATTCGATACCTGATCCATATTATGGACCCAAATTCTGGCTCTCTGCACCTATTCGCAGTTTGAAATTACGACTTTTTATACCAAAAATCTGCCAATTACTGAAAACGGCGGTGGGTCACATTTTTCCCAAACCCCCCTGCAGTTTTCAAAATATCCCAAACATCCCAAATTCGATGCCTGAGCCATATTTTGAACCCAAATTCTGGCTCTCTGCACCTATTCGCAGTTTGAAATTCGGACTTTTTATACCAAAAATTTGCCAATTTATGAATGCGGTGCTGGGTCACATTTTGCCCAAACCCCCCTGCAGTTTTCAAAATATCCCAAACATCCCAAATTCGATACCTGAGCCATATTTTGGACCCAAATTCTGGCTCTCTGCACCTATTCGCAGTTTGAAATTACGACTTTTTGTACCAAAAATCTGCCAATTACTGAAAGCGGCGGTGGGTCACATTTTTCCCAAACCCCCCTGCAGTTTTCAAAATATCCCAAACATCCCAAATTCTATACATGAGCCATATTTTGACCCAAATTCCGGCTCTCTGCACCTATTCGCCGTTTGAAATTCCGACATTTTATACAAAAAATCTGCCAATTACTGAGAGTGGCTATGGGACACATTTTGCTCAAATCCCCTTGCCATTTTCAAAATATCCCAAATTCGATACCTGAGCCATATTATGGACCCAAATTCTGGCTCTTTGCACCTATTCGCTGTTTGAAATTCCGACTTTTTATACTAAAAATCTGCCAATTACTGAGAGCGGTGGTGGGTCACATTTTGCCCAAACCCCCCTTCAGTTTTCAAAATATTCCAAACATCCCAAATTCGATACCTGAGCCATATTTTGGACCCTAATTCTGGCTCTCTGCACCTATTCGCAGTTTGAAATTCGGACTTTTTATACCAAAAATTTGCAAAATAATGAATGCGGTGCTGGGTCACATTTTGCCCAAACCCCCCTGCAGTTTTCAAAATATCCCAAACATCCCAAATTCGATACCTGAGCCATATTTTGGACCCAAATTCTGGCTCTCTGCACCTATTCGCAGTTTGAAATTACGACTTTTTATACAAAAAATCTGCCAATTACTAAAAGCGGCGGTGGGTCACATTTTTCCCAAACCCCCCTGCAGTTTTCAAAATATCCCAAACATCCCAAATTCTATACCTGAGCCATATTTTGACCCAAATTCCGGCTCTCTGCACCTATTCGCCGTTTGAAATTCCGACTTTTTATACAAAAAATCTGCCAATTACTGAGAGTGGCTATGGGACACATTTTGCTCAAACCCCCTTGCAATTTTCAAAATATCCCAAATTCGATACCTGAGCCATATTATGGACCCAAATTCTGGCTCTCTGCACCTATTCGCAGTTTGTAATTCCGACTTTTTATACTAAAAATCTGCCAATTACTGAGAGCGGTGGTGGGTCACATTTTGCCCAAACCCCCCTTCAGTTTTCAAAATATCCCAAACATCCCAAATTCGATACCTGAGCCATATTTTGGACCCAAATTCTGGCTCTCTGCACCTATTCGCAGTTTGAAATTCGGAATTTTTATACCAAAAATTTGCAAATTAATGAATGCGGTGCTGGGTAACATTTTGCCCAAACCCCCCTGCAGTTTTCAAAATATCCCAAGCATCTCTAATTCGACACCTGAGCCATATTTTGGACCCAAATTCTGGCTCTCTGCACCTATTCGCAGTTTTAAATTCCGAATTTTTATACCAAAAATCTGCCAATTACTGAAAGCGGCGGAGGGTCACATTTTGCCCAAACCCCCCTGTAGTTTTCAAAATATCCGAACATCCAAAATTCGATACCCGAGCCATATTTTGGACCCAAATTCTGGCTCTCTGCACATATTCGCCATTTGAAATTCCGACTTTTTATACCAAAAATCTGCCAATTACTGAAAGCGGCGGTGGGTCACATTTTGCCCAAACCCCCATGCAGTTTTCAAAATATCCCAAACATCCCAAACTAGATACGTGAGCCATATTTTGGACCCAAATTCTGGCTCTCTGCACCTATTCTCAGTTTTAAATTCCGAATTTTTATACCAAAAATCTGCCAATTACTGAAAGCGGCGGAGGGTCACATTTTGCCCAAACCCCCCTGTATTTTTCAAAATATCCCGAACATCCAAAATTCGATACCCGAGCCATATTTTGGACCCAATTTCTCTCTCTCTGCACCTATTTGCAGTTTAAAATTAATAATTTTTATACCAAAAATATGCCAATTACTGAAAGAGGCTGTGTGTCACATTTTGCCTAAACCACCCAGCCGTTTTCAAAATATCCCAAACAACCCAAATTCGATACCTGATCCATATAATGGACCCAAATTCTGGCTCTCTGCACCTATTCGCAGTTTGAAATTCCGACTTTTTATACCAAAAATCTGCCAATTACTGAGAGCGGCGGTGGGTCACATTTTGCCCAAACCCCCCTTCAGTTTTCAAAATATCCCAAAAATCCCAAATTCGATACCTGAGCCATATTTTGGACCCTAATTCTGGCTCTCTGCACCTATTCGCAGTTTGAAATTCGGACTTTTTATACCAAAAATTTGCAAATTAATGAATGCGGTGCTGGGTCACATTTTGCCCAAACCCCCCTGCAGTTTTCAAAATATCCCAAACATCCCAAATTCGATACCTGAGCCATATTTTGGACCCAAATCCTGGCTCTCAGCACCTATTCGCAGTTTGAAATTACGACTTTTTATACCAAAAATCTGCCAATTACTAAAAGCGGCGGTGGGTCACATTTTTCCCAAACCCCCCTGCAGTTTTCAAAATATCCCAAACATCCCAAATTCTATACCTGAGCCATATTTTGACCCATATTCCGGCTCTCTGCACCTATTCGCCGTTTGAAATTCCGACTTTTTATACAAAAAATCTGCCAATTACTGAGAGTGGCTATGGGACACATTTTGCTCAAACCCCCTTGCAATTTTCAAAATATGCCAAATTCGATACCTGAGCCATATTATGGACCCAAATTCTGGCTCTTTGCACCTATTCGCAGTTTGAAATTCCGACTTTTTATACTAAAAATCTGCCAATTACTGAGAGCGGTGGTGGGTCACATTTTGCCCAAACCCCCCTTCAGTTTTCAAAATATCCCAAACATCCCAAATTCGATACCTGAGCCATATTTTAGACCCAAATTCTGGCTCTCTGCACCTATTCGCAGTTTGAAATTCGGACTTTTTATACCAAAAATTTGCAAATTAATGAATGCGGTGCTGGGTAACATTTTGCCCAAACCCCCCTGCAGTTTTCAAAATATCCCAAGCATCCCTAATTCGACACCTGAGCCATATTTTGGACCCAAATTCTGGCTCTCTGCACCTATTTGCAGTTTTAAATTCCGAATTTTTATACCAAAAATCTGCCAATTACTGAAAGTGGCGGAGGGTCACATTTTGCCCAAACCCCCCTGTAGTTTTCAAAATATCCCGAACATCCAAAATTCGATACCCGAGCCATATTTTGGACCCAAATTCTGGCTCTCTGCACATATTCGCCATTTGAAATTCCGACTTTTTATACCAAAAATCTGCCAATTACTGAAAGCGGCGGTGGGTCACATTTTGCCCAAACCCCCATGCAGTTTTCAAAAAATCCCAAACATCCCAAATTAGATACGTGAGCCATATTTTGGACCCAAATTCTGGCTCTCTGCACCTATTCTCAGTTTTAAATTCCGAATTTTTATACCAAAAATCTGCCAATTACTGAAAGCGGCGGAGGGTCACATTTTGCCCAAACCCCCCTGTAGTTTTCAAAATATTCCGAACATCCAAAATTCGATACCCGAGCCATATTTTGGACCCAAATTCTTTCTCTCTGCACCTATTCGCAGTTTAAAATTAATAATTTTTATACCAAAAATATGCCAATTACTGAAAGAGGCTGTGTGTCACATTTTGCCTAAACCACCCAGCCGTTTTTCAAAATATCCCAAACAACCCAAATTCGATACCTGATCCATATTATGGACCCAAATTCTGGCTCTCTGCACCTATTCGCAGTTTGAAATTCCGAATTTTATACCAAAAATCTGCCAATTACTGAGAGCGGCGGTGGGTCACATTTTGCCCAAACCCCCTTCAGTTTTCAAAATATCCCAAAAATCCCAAATTCGATACCTGAGCCATATTTTGGACCCTAATTCTGGCTCTCTGCACCTATTCGCAGTTTGAAATTCGGACTTTTTACACCAAAAATTTGCATATTAATGAATGCGGTGCTGGGTCACATTTTGCCCAAACCCCCCTGCAGTTTTCAAAATATCCCAAACATCCCAAATTCGATACCTGAGCCATATTTTGGACCCAAATCCTGGCTCTCTGCACCTATTCGCAGTTTGAAATTACGACTTTTTATACCAAAAATCTGCCAATTACTAAAAGCGGCGGTGGGTCACATTTTTCCCAAACCCCCCTGCAGTTTTCAAAATGTCCCAAACATCCCAAATTCTATACCTGAGCCATATTTTGACCCATATTCCGGCTCTCTGCACCTATTCGCCGTTTGAAATTCCAACTTTTTATACAAAAAATCTGCCAATTACTGAGAGTGGCTATGGGACACATTTTGCTCAAACCCCCTTGCAATTTTCAAAATATCCCAAATTCGATACCTGAGCCATATTATGGACCCAAATTCTGGCTCTTTGCACCTATTCGCAGTTTGAAATTCCGACTTTTTATACTAAAAATCTGCCAATTACTGAGAGCGGTGGTGGGTCACATTTTGCCCAAACCCCCCTTCAGTTTTCAAAATATCCCAAACATCCCAAATTCGATACCTGAGCCATATTTTAGACCCAAATTCTGGCTCTCTGCACCTATTCGCAGTTTGAAATTCGGACTTTTTATACCAAAAATTTGCAAATTAATGAATGCGGTGCTGGGTAACATTTTGCCCAAACCCCCCTGCAGTTTTCAAAATATCCCAAGCATCCCTAATTCGACACCTGAGCCATATTTTGGACCCAAATTCTGGCTCTCTGCACCTATTTGCAGTTTTAAATTCCGAATTTTTATACCAAAAATCTGCCAATTACTGAAAGTGGCAGAGGGTCACATTTTGCCCAAACCCCCCTGTAGTTTTCAAAATATCCCGAACATCCAAAATTCGATACCCGAGCCATATTTTGGACCCAAATTCTGGCTCTCTGCACATATTCGCCATTTGAAATTCCGACTTTTTATACCAAAAATCTGCCAATTACTGAAAGCGGCGGTGGGTCACATTTTGCCCAAACCCCCATGCAGTTTTCAAAATATCCCAAACATCCCAAATTAGATACGTGAGCCATATTTTGGACCCAAATTCTGGCTCTCTGCACCTATTCTCAGTTTTAAATTCCGAATTTTTATACCAAAAATCAGCCAATTACTGAAAGCGGCGGAGGGTCACATTTTGCCCAAACCCCCCTGTAGTTTTCAAAATATCCCGAACATCCAAAATTCGATACCCGAGCCATATTTTGGACCCAAATTCTGGCTCTCTGCACCTATTCGCAGTTTAAAATTAATAATTTTTATACCAAAAATATGCCAATTACTGAAAGAGGCTGTGTGTCACATTTTGCCTAAACCACCCAGCCGTTTTCAAAATATCCAAAACAACCCAAATTCGATACCTGATCCATATTATGGACCCAAATTCTGGCTCTCTGCACCTATTCGCAGTTTAAAATTCCGACTTTTTATACCAAAAATCTGCCAATTACTGAGAGCGGCGGTGGGTCACATTTTGCCCTAACCCCCCTTCAGTTTTCAAAATATCCCAAAAATCCCAAATTCGATACCTGAGCCATATTTTGGACACTAATTCTGGCTCTCTGCACCTATTCGCAGTTTGAAATTCGGACTTTTTATACCAAAAATTTGCAAATTAATGAATGCGGTGTTGGGTCACATTTTGCCCAAACCCCCCTGCAGTTTTCAAAATATCCCAAACATCCCAAATTCGATACCTGAGCCATATTTTGGACCCAAATTCTGGCTCTCTGCACCTATTCGCAGTTTGAAATTACGACTTTTTATACCAAAAATCTGCCAATTACTAAAAGCGGCGGTGGGTCACATTTTTCCCAAACCCCCCTGCAGTTTTCAAAATATCCCAAACATCCCAAATTCTATACCTGAGCCATATTTTGACCCAAATTCCGGCTCTCTGCACCTATTCGCCGTTTGAAATTCCGACTTTTTATACAAAAAATCTGCCAATTACTGAGAGTGGCTATGGGACACATTTTGCTCAAACCCCCTTGCAATTTTCAAATATCCCAAATTCGATACCTGAGCCATATTATGGACACAAATTCTGGCTCTTTGAACCTATTCGCAGTTTGAAATTCCGACTTTTTATACTAAAAATCTGCCAATTACTGAGAGCGGTGGTGGGTCACATTTTGCCCAAACCCCCCTTCAGTTTTCAAAATATCCCAAACATCCCAAATTCGATACCTGAGCCATATTTTGGACCCAAATTCTGGCTCTCTGCACCTATTCGCAGTTTGAAATTCGGACTTTTTATACCAAAAATTTGCAAATTAATGAATGCGGTGCTGGGTAACATTTTGACCCAAACCCCCCCTGCAGTTTTAAAAATATCCCAAGCATCCCTAATTCGACACCTGAGCCATATTTTGGACCCAAATTCTGGCTCTCTGCACCTATTCGCAGTTTTAAATTCCGAATTTTTATACCAAAAATCTGCCAATTACTGAAAGTGGCGGAGGGTCACATTTTGCCCAAACCCCGCTGTAGTTTTCAAAATATCCCGAACATCCAAAATTCGATACCCGAGCCATATTTTGGACCCAAATTCTGGCTCTCTGCACATATTCGCCATTTGAAATTCCGACTTTTTATACAAAAAATCTGCCAATTATTGAAAGCGGCGGTGGGTCACATTTTGCCCAAACCCCCATGCAGTTTTCAAAATATCACAAACATCCCAAATTAGATACGTGAGCCATATTTCGGACCCAAATTCTGGCTCTCTGCACCTATTCTCAGTTTTAAATTCCGAATTTTTATACCAAAAATCTGCCAATTACTGAAAGCGGCGGAGGGTCACATTTTGCCCAAACCCCCCTGTAGTTTTCAAAATATCCCGAACATCCAAAATTCGATACCCGAGCCATATTTTGGACCCAAATTCTGGCTCTCTGCACCTATTCGCAGTTTAAAATTAATAATTTTTATACCAAAAATATGCCAATTACTGAAAGAGGCTGTGTGTCACATTTTGCCTAAACCACCCAGCCGTTTTCAAAATATCCCAAACAACCCAAATTCGATACCTGATCCATATTATGGACCCAAATTCTGGCTCTCTGCACCTATTCGCCGTTTGAAATTCCAAATTTTTATACAAAAAATCTGCCAATTACTGAGAGTGGCTATGGGACACATTTTGCTCAAACCCCCTTGCCATTTTCAAAATATCCCAAATTCGATATCTGAGCCATATTATGGACCCAAATTCTGGCTCTTTGCACCTATTCGCAGTTTGAAATTCCGACTTTTTATACTAAAAATCTGCCAATTACTGAGAGCGGTGGTGGGTCACATTTTGCCCAAACCCCCCCTTCAGTTTTCAAAATATCCCAAACATCCCAAATTCGATACCTGATCCATATTTTGGACCCTAATTCTGGCTCTCTGCACGTATTCGCAGTTTGAAATTCGGACTTTTTATACCAAAAATTTGCAAATTAATGAATGCGGTGCTGGGTCACATTTTGCCCAAACCCCCCTGCAGTTTCCAAAATATCCCAAACATCCCAAATTCGATATCTGAGCCATATTTTGGACCCAAATTCTGGCTCTCTGCACCTATTC
The DNA here is from genome assembly GCF_040958095.1 of Procambarus clarkii. NCBI lineage: Eukaryota > Metazoa > Arthropoda > Malacostraca > Decapoda > Cambaridae > Procambarus > Procambarus clarkii. The sequence continues at coordinate 2,661,994 of NC_091226.1, forward strand.
GCAGTTTGAAATTACGACTTTTTATACCAAAAATCTGCCAATTACTGAAAGCGGCGGTGGGTCACATTTTTCCCAAACCCCCCTGCAGTTTTCAAAATATCCCAAACATCCCAAATTCTATACCTGAGCCATATTTTGACCCAAATTCCGGCTCTCTGCACCTATTCGCTGTTTGAAATTCCGACTTTTTATACAAAAAATCTGCCAATTACTGAGAGTGGCTATTGGAAACATTTTGCTCAAACCCCCTTGCAATTTTCAAAATATCCCAAATTCGATACCTGAGCCATATTATGGACCCAAATTCTGGCTCTTTGCACCTATTCGCTGTTTGAAATTCCGACTTTTTATACTAAAAATCTGCCAATTACTGAAAGCGGCGGAGGGTCACATTTTGCCCAAACCCCCCTGTAGTTTTCAAAATATCCCGAACATCCAAAATTCGATACCCGAGCCATATTTTGGACCCAAATTCTGGCTCTCTGCACCTATTCGCAGTTTGAAATTAATAATTTTTATACCAAAAATATGCCAATTACTGAAAGAGGCTGTGTGTCACATTTTGCCTAAACCCCCCAGCCGTTTTCAAAATATCCCAAACAACCAAAATTCGATACCTGATCCATATTTTGGACCCAAATTCTGGCTCTCTGCACATATTCGCCATTTGAAATTCCGACTTTTTATACCAAAAATCTGCGAATTACTGAAAGCGGCGGTGGGTCACATTTTGCCCAAACCCCCATGCAGTTTTCAAAATATCCCAAACATCCCAAATTAGATACGTGAGCCATATTTTGAACCCAAATTCTGGCTCTCTGCACCTATTCGCAGTTTCAAATTCCGAATTTTTATACCAAAAATCTGCCAATTACTGAAAGCAGCGGTGGGTCACATTTTGCCCAAACCCCCCTGCAGTTTTCAAAATATCCCAAACATCCCAAATTCGATACCTGAGCCATATTTTGGACCCATATTCTGGCTCTCTGCACCTATTCGCAGTTTGAAATTCCGAATCTTTATACCAAAAATCTGCCAATTACTGAAAGCGGCAGTGGGTCACATTTTGCCCAAACCCCCCTGCAGTTTTCAAAACATCCTAAACATCCCAAATTCGATACCTGAGCCATTTTATGGACCCAAATTCTGGCTCTCTGCACCTATTCGCAGTTTGAAATTCGGAATTTTATGCAAAAAAATTGCCAGTTACTGAGAGCGGCGGTGGATCACTTTTTGCCCAAACCCCCCTTCAGTTTTCAAAATATCCCAAACATCCCAAATTCGATACCTGAGCCATATTTTGGACCCAAATTCTGGCTCTCTGCACCTATTCGCAGTTTTAAATTCCGAATTTTTATACCAAAAATAGGCCAATTACTAAACGCCGCGGTGGGTCACATTTTGCCCAAACGCCTCTGCAGTTTTCAAAATATCCCAAACATCCCAAATTCGATACCTGAGCCATATTTTGGACCCAAATTCTGGCTCTCTGCACCTATTCGCAGTTTGAAATTCCGAATTTTTATACAAAAAATCTGCCAATTACTGAAAGAGGCGGTGGGTCACATTTTGCCCAAACCCCCCTGTAGTTTTCAAAATATCCCGAACATCCCAAATTCGGTACCCGAAACATATTTTGGACCCAAATTCTGGCTCTCTGCACCTATTCGAAGTTTGAAATTCCGACTTTTTATACAAAAAATCTGCCAATTACTGAAAGCGGCGGTGGGTCACATTTTGCCCAAACCCCCCTTCAGTTTTCAAAATATCCCAAACATCCCAAATTCGATACCTGAGCCATATTTTGGACCCAAATTCTGGCTGTCTGCACCTATTCGCAGTTTGAAATTCCGACTTTTTATACCAAAATTATGCCAATTACTGAAAGCAGCGGTGGGTCACATTTTGCCCAAACCCCTTGTTACGAACCCGGATTCAACGTCCGAGCCTGTAGCAGTGACAAACACGCCATCTGTGGGTCAGCTCCCGAAACCCCCGCCAAACGGACGACGACACCTGGTGAGGACAGCGTGTACTGGCCTCGAGGACCAGTTTCCAGTCTGGTTCAGCACTCTACACCGCCGCTCCTGACCTCTGGTGAGGTGGTGCTCCGACGACAGCGCCATCTAGGGAGTGGATATGTCGGGCGTTTGTATCTGAGCCTGTGAGTGTGGTGTATTAGTGTCCCGGTTATTAATGACGTGTCTGCTTACAGAGCCAACCTGGGACCACTGTGTTGAAGGTGTAGTCAGTCTACCCGAGGCAGCCAGTCTCCATACTGTGAAGTTTGCTGCAGCTTTTGTGACGTCGTCCCCCCGGAAGAACACTGTGGTGTGTTAGCGTGCCATTGGAGTGGCAGTTAAAGGATTTACCCGGGACCGACGGTTGGAGACGATAATCCACTGGGGTATTGAGGACAGGAGGGTGATTGGTGATATCACACGAGACTCCTGTCTAGGGCGTACCCCTTTTATCGTTCGTGGAGTGGCCGTACCAGCCTTGGTGGCTCAGTACCTGCCAGCAGACCTGCTGGACGTGTGGTTGACGGCCTCCACGACGGTGCCCCCAGTGGACCTGTGTTGTGGCTGACCTGTGGCCAGGGTAGACTCGGCGTTCTCAGAGGACACGTCTTGAGGCCACGAAGAAAGCACCGCGGACTCAGCACCTAGCTTCGAGGATCCATAGTCTCCAGCAGAAGACTACAGTGTTGATCCCCTTTGTAAAGTGTTAACACCCCTCCCCCTTGTGTACGTTTAACTTTTATATATTTAAATGGTGATGGTTATATTATATTATATTAAGTTCTTACCTTTCTTTCCCTACTCCCTTTAAGTTACTTGCGTCACGGATCGCATCCCTTGATAGCCTCTACTGGCTTGGGGCCGGATATATATCTTCCTCTAACTACATCAGAGTAAGAACCCCGTTGCGTCCCGAGAGGGCCGTAACACCCCCCTATAGTTATCAAAATATCCCAAACATCCCAAATTCGATACCTGAGCCATATTTTGGACCCAAATTCTGGCTCTCTGCACCTATTCGCAGTTTGAAATTCCGACTATTTATACCAAAAACCTGCCAATTACTGAAAGCAGCGGTAGGTCACATTTTTCCCAAACCCCCCTGCAGTTTTCAAAATATCCCAAATATCCCAAATTCGATACCTGAGCCATATTTTGGACCCAAATTCTGGCTCTCTGCACCTATTCGCTCTTTGAAATTCCGACTTTTTATACAAAAAATCTGCCAATTACTGAAAGAGACGGTGGGTCACATTTTGCCCAAACCCCCTTGCAGTTTTCAAAATATCCCAAATTCGATACCTGATCCATATTTTGGACCCAAATTCTGGCTCTCTGCACGTATTCCCAATTTGAAAATACGACTTTTTATATAAAAAATATGCCAATTACTGAAAGCAGCAGTGAGTCACATTTTGCCCAAACCCCCCTGCAGTTTTCAATATATCCCAAAAATCCCAAATTCTATACCTGAGCCATATTTTGGACCCAAATTCTGGCTCTCTGCACCTATTCGCAGTTTGAAATTCGGACTTTTTATACCAAAAATTTGCCAATTACTGAAAGCGGTGCTGGGTCACATTTTGCCCAAACCCCCCTGCAGTTTTCAAAATATCCCAAACATCCCAAATTCTATACCTGAGCCATATTTTGACCCAAATTCCGGCTCTCTGCACCTATTCGCCGTTTGAAATTCCGACTTTTTATACAAAAAATCTGCCAATTACTGAGAGTGGCTATGGGACACATTTTGCTCAAACCCCCTTGCAATTTTCAAAATATCCCAAATTTGATACCTGAGCCATATTTTGGACCCAAATTCTGGTTGTCTGCACCTATTCGCAGTTTGAAATTCCGACTTTTTATACCAAAAATATGCCAATTACTGAAAGCAGCGGTGGGTCACATTTTGCCCAAACCCCCCTATAGTTCTCAAAATATCCCAAACATCTCAAATTCGATACCTGAGCCATATTTTGGACCCAAATTCTGGCTCTCTGCACCTATTCGCAGTTTGAAAATACGAATTTTTATATAAAAAATATGCCAATTACTGAAAGCAGCAGTGAGTCACATTTTGCCCAAACCCCCCTGCAGATTTCAAAATATCCCAAGAATCCCAAATTCGATAACTGAGCTATATTTTGGACACAAATTCTGGCTCTCTGCACCTATTCTCAGTTTTAAATTCCGAATTTTTATACCAAAAATCTGCCAATTACTGAAAGCGGCGGAGGGTCACATTTTGCCCAAACCCCCCTGTAGTTTTCAAAATATCCAGAACATCCAAAATTCGATACCCGAGCCATATTTTGGACCCAAATTCTGGCTCTCTGCACCTATTCGCAGTTTGAAATTCGGACTTTTTATACCAAAAATTTGCCAATTAATGAATGCGGTGCTGGGTCACATTTTGCCCAAACCCCCCTGCAGTTTTCAAAATATCCCAAACATCCCAAATTCGATACCTGAGCCATATTTTGGACCCAACTTCTGGCTCTCTGCACCTATTCGCAGTTTGAAATTCCGACTTTTTATACCAAAAATCTGCCAATTACTGAGAGCAGCGGTGGGTCATATTTTGCCCAAACCCCCCTGCAGTTCTCAAAATATCCCAAGCATCCCAAATTCGACACCTGAGCCATATTTTGGACCCAAATTCTGGCTCTCTGCGCATATTCGCAGTTTGAAATTCCGACTTTTTATGCCAAAAATCTGCCCATTACTGAAAGCAGCGGTAGGTCACATTTTTCCCAAACCCCCCTGCAGTTTTCAAAATATCCCCAACATCCCAAATTCGATACCTGAGTCATATTTTGGACCCAAATTCTGGCTCTCTGCACCTATTCGCTGTTTGAAATTGCGACTTTTTATACAAAAAATCTGCCAATTACTGAAAGAGGCGTTGGGTCACATTTTGCCCAAACCCCCTTGCAGTTTTCAAAATATCACAATCATCCCAAATTCGATACCTGATCCATATTTTGGACCCAAATTCTGGCTCTCTGCCCGTATTTCCAGTTTGAAATTCCGACTTTTTATACCAAAAATATGCCAATTACTGAAAGCGGCAGTGAGTCACATTTTGCCCAAACCCCCCTGCAGTTATCAAAATATCCCAAAAGTCCCAAATTCGATACCTGAGCCATATTTTGGACCCAAATTCTGGCTCTCTGCACCTATTCGCAGTTTTAAATTCCGAATTTTTATACCAAAAATCTGCCAATTACTGAAAGCAGCGGAGGGTCACCTTTTGCCCAATCACCCCCTGTAGTTTTCAAAATATCCCGAACATCCAAAATTCGATACCCGAGCCATATTTTGGACCCAAATTCTGGCTCTCTGCACCTATTCGCAGTTTGAAATTAATAATTTTTATACCAAGAATATGCCAATTACTGAAAGCGGCGGTGGGTCACATTTTGCCCAAACCCCCCTGCAGTTTTCAAAATATCCCAAACATCCCAAATTCGATACCTGAGCCATATTATGGACCCAAATTCTGGCTCTCTGCACCTATTCGCAGTTTGAAATTCCGACTTTTTATACTAAAAATCTGCCAATTACTGAGAGCGGTGGTGGGTCACATTTTGCCCAAACCCCTCTTCAGTTTTCAAAATATCCCAAACATCCCAAATTCGATACCTGAGCCATATTTTGGACCCAAATTCTGGCTCCCTGCACCTTTTCGCAGTTTGAAATTCGGACTTTTTATACAAAAAATTTGCCAATTAATGAATGCGGTGCTGGGTCACATTTTGCATACACCCCCCTGCAGTTTTCAAATTATCCCAAACATCCCAAATTCGATACCTGAGCCATATTTTGGACCCAAATTCTGCCTCTCTGCACCTATTCGCAGTTTGAAATTACGACTTTTTATACCAAAAATCTACCAATTACTGAAAGAGGCGGTGGGTCACATTTTTCCCAAACCCCCTGCAGTTTTCAAAATATCCCAAACATCCCAAATTCGATACCTGAGCCATATTTTGACCCAAATTCCGGCTCTCTGCCCCTATTCGCCGTTTGAAATTCCGACTTTTTATACAAAAAATCTGCCAATTACTGAGAGTGGCTATGGGACACATTTTGCTCAAACCCCCTTGCAGTTTTCAAAATATCCCAAATTCGATACCTGAGTCATATTTTGGACCCAAATTCTGGCTCTCTGCACCTATTCGCAGTTTGAAATTTTGAATTTTTATACAAAAAATATGCCTATTACTGAGAGCGGCGGTGGGTCACATTTTGCCCCCCCCCCCCTGCAGTTTTCAAAATATCCCAAACATCCCAAATTCGATACCTGAGCCATATTTTGGACCCAACTTCTGGCTGTCTGCACCTATTCGCAGTTTGAAATTCCGACTTTTATACCAAAAATATGCCAATTACTGAAAGCGGCGGTGGGTCACATTTTGCCCAAACCCCCGTGCAGTTCTCAAAATATCCCAAACATCCCAAATTCGATACCTTAGTTATATTTTGGACCCAAATTCTGGCTCTCTCCACCTATTTGCAGTTTTAAATTCCGACTTTTTATTCCAAAAATAGGCCAATTACTGAACGCCGCGGTGGGTCACATTAAGCCCAAACGCCCCTGCAGTTTTCAAAATATCCCAAACATCCCAAATTCGATACCTGAGCCATATTTTGGACCCAAATTCTGGCTCTCTGCACCTATTCGCTGTTTGAAATTCCGACTTTTTATACAAAAAATCTGCCAATTACTGAAAGAGGCGGTGGGTCACATTTTGCCCAAACCCCCTTGCAGTTTTCAAAATATCCCAATCATCCCAAATTCGATACCTGATCCATATTTTGGACCCAAATTCTGGCTCTCTGCACGTATTCCCAATTTGAAAATACGACTTTTTATATAAAAAATATGCCAATTACTGAAAGCAGCAGTGAGTCACATTTTGCCCAAACCCCCCTGCAGTTTTCAATATATCCCAAAAATCCCAAATTCGATACCTGAGCCATATTTTGGACCCAAATTCTGGCTCTCTGCACCTATTCGCAGTTTGAAATTCGGACTTTTTATACCAAAAATTTGCCAATTAATGAATGTGGTGCTGGGTCACATTTTGCCCAAACCCCCCTGCAGTTTTCAAAATATCCCAAACATCCCAAATTCTATACCTGAGCCATATTTTGACCCAAATTCCGGCTCTCTGCACCTATTCGCCGTTTGAAATTCCGACTTTTTATACAAAAAATCTGCCAATTACTGAGAGTGGCTATGGGACACATTTTGCTCAAACCCCCTTGCAATTTTCAAAATATCCCAAATTCGATACCTGAGCCATATTTTGGACCCAAATTCTGTTTGTCTGCACCTATTCGCAGTTTGAAATTCCGACTTTTTATACCAAAAATATGCCAATTACTGAAAGCAGCGGTGGGTCACATTTTGCCCAAACCCCCCTATAGTTCTCAAAATATCCCAAACATCTCAAATTCGATACCTGAGCCATATTTTGGACCCAAATTCTGGCTCTCTGCACCTATTCGCAGTTTGAAAATACGAATTTTTATATAAAAAATATGCCAATTACTGAAAGCAGCAGTGAGTCACATTTTGCCCAAACCCCCCTGCAGATTTCAAAATATCCCAAAAATCCCAAATTCGATACCTGAGCCATATTTTGGACCCAAATTCTGGCTCTCTGCACCTATTCTCAGTTTTAAATTCCGAATTTTTATACCAAAAATCTGCCAATTACTGAAAGCGGCGGAGGGTCACATTTTGCCCAAACCCCCCTGTAGTTTTCAAAATATCCCGAACATCCAAAATTCGATACCCGAGCCATATTTTGGACCCAAATTCTGGCTCTCTGCACCTATTCGCAGTTTAAAATTAATAATTTTTATACCAAAAATATGCCAATTACTGAAAGAGGCTGTGTGTCACATTTTGCCTAAACCACCCAGCCGTTTTCAAAATATCCCAAACAACCCAAATTCGATACCTGATCCATATAATGGACCCAAATTCTGGCTCTCTGCACCTATTCGCAGTTTGAAATTCCGACTTTTTATACCAAAAATCTGCCAATTACTGAGAGCAGCGGTGGGTCACATTTTGCCCAAACCCCCCTGCAGATTTCAAAATATCCCAAAAATCCCAAATTCGATACCTGAGCCATATTTTGGACCCAAATTCTGGCTCTCTGCACCTATTCTCAGTTTTAAATTCCGAATTTTTCTACCAAAAATCTGCCAATTACTGAAAGCGGCGGAGGGTCACATTTTGCCCAAACCCCCCTGTAGTTTTCAAAATATCCCGAACATCCAAAATTCGATACCCGAGCCATATTTTGGACCCAAATTCTGGCTCTCTGCACCTATTCGCAGTTTAAAATTAATAATTTTTATACCAAAAATATGCCAATTACTGAAAGAAGCTGTGTGTCACATTTTGCCTAAACCACCCAGCCGTTTTCAAAATATCCCAAACAACCCAAATTCGATACCTGATCCATATAATGGACCAAAATTCTGGCTCTCTGCACCTATTCGCAGTTTGAAATTCGGACTTTTTATACCAAAAATTTGCTAATTAATGAATGCGGTGCTGGGTCACATTTTGCCCAAACTCCCCTGCAGTTTTCAAAATATCCCAAACATCCCAAATTCGATACCTGAGCCATATTTTGGACCCAAATTCTGGCTCTCTGCACCTATTCGCAGTTTGAAATTACGACTTTTTATACCAAAAATCTGCCAATTACTGAAAGCGGCGGTGGGTCACATTTTTCCCAAACCCCCCTGCAGTTTTCAAAATATCCCAATCATCCCAAATTCTATACCTGAGCCATATTTTGACCCAAATTCCGGCTCTCTGCACCTATTCGCCGTTTGAAATTCCGACTTTTTATACAAAAAATCTGCCAATTACTGAGAGTGGCTATGGGAAACATTTTGCTCAAACCCCCTTGCAATTTTCAAAATATCCCAAATTCGATACCTGAGCCATATTTTGGACCCAACTTCTGGCTCTCTGCACCTATTCGCAGTTTGAAATTCCGACTTTTTATACCAAAAATCTGCCAATTACTGAGAGCAGCGGTGGGTCATATTTTGCCCAAACCCCCCTGCAGTTCTCAAAATATCCCAAGCATCCCAAATTCGACACCTGAGCCATATTTTGGACCCAAATTCTGGCTCTCTGCGCATATTCGCAGTTTGAAATTCCGACTTTTTATGCCAAAAATCTGCCAATTACTGAAAGCAGCGGTAGGTCACATTTTTCCCAAACCCCCCTGCAGTTTTCAAAATATCCCCAACATCCCAAATTCGATACCTGAGTCATATTTTGGACCCAAATTCTGGCTCTCTGCACCTATTCGCTGTTTGAAATTGCGACTTTTTATACAAAAAATCTGCCAATTACTGAAAGAGGCGTTGGGTCACATTTTGCCCAAACCCCCTTGCAGTTTTCAAAATATCACAATCATCCCAAATTCGATACCTGATCCATATTTTGGACCCAAATTCTGGCTCTCTGCCCGTATTTCCAGTTTGAAATTCCGACTTTTTATACCAAAAATATGCCAATTACTGAAAGCGGCAGTGAGTCACATTTTGCCCAAACCCCCCTGCAGTTATCAAAATATCCCAAAAGTCCCAAATTCGATACCTGAGCCATATTTTGGACCCAAATTCTGGCTCTCTGCACCTATTCGCAGTTTTAAATTCCGAATTTTTATACCAAAAATCTGCCAATTACTGAAAGCAGCGGAGGGTCACCTTTTGCCCAATCACCCCCTGTAGTTTTCAAAATATCCCGAACATCCAAAATTCGATACCCGAGCCATATTTTGGACCCAAATTCTGGCTCTCTGCACCTATTCGCAGTTTGAAATTAATAATTTTTATACCAAGAATATGCCAATTACTGAAAGCGGCGGTGGGTCACATTTTGCCCAAACCCCCCTGCAGTTTTCAAAATATCCCAAACATCCCAAATTCGATACCTGAGCCATATTATGGACCCAAATTCTGGCTCTCTGCACCTATTCGCAGTTTGAAATTCCGACTTTTTATACTAAAAATCTGCCAATTACTGAGAGCGGTGGTGGGTCACATTTTGCCCAAACCCCTCTTCAGTTTTCAAAATATCCCAAACATCCCAAATTCGATACCTGAGCCATATTTTGGACCCAAATTCTGGCTCCCTGCACCTTTTCGCAGTTTGAAATTCGGACTTTTTATACAAAAAATTTGCCAATTAATGAATGCGGTGCTGGGTCACATTTTGCATACACCCCCCTGCAGTTTTCAAATTATCCCAAACATCCCAAATTCGATACCTGAGCCATATTTTGGACCCAAATTCTGCCTCTCTGCACCTATTCGCAGTTTGAAATTACGACTTTTTATACCAAAAATCTACCAATTACTGAAAGAGGCGGTGGGTCACATTTTTCCCAAACCCCCTGCAGTTTTCAAAATATCCCAAACATCCCAAATTCGATACCTGAGCCATATTTTGACCCAAATTCCGGCTCTCTGCCCCTATTCGCCGTTTGAAATTCCGACTTTTTATACAAAAAATCTGCCAATTACTGAGAGTGGCTATGGGACACATTTTGCTCAAACCCCCTTGCAGTTTTCAAAATATCCCAAATTCGATACCTGAGTCATATTTTGGACCCAAATTCTGGCTCTCTGCACCTATTCGCAGTTTGAAATTTTGAATTTTTATACAAAAAATATGCCTATTACTGAGAGCGGCGGTGGGTCACATTTTGCCCCCCCCCCTGCAGTTTTCAAAATATCCCAAACATCCCAAATTCGATACCTGAGCCATATTTTGGACCCAACTTCTGGCTGTCTGCACCTATTCGCAGTTTGAAATTCCGACTTTTATACCAAAAATATGCCAATTACTGAAAGCGGCGGTGGGTCACATTTTGCCCAAACCCCCGTGCAGTTCTCAAAATATCCCAAACATCCCAAATTCGATACCTTAGTTATATTTTGGACCCAAATTCTGGCTCTCTCCACCTATTTGCAGTTTTAAATTCCGACTTTTTATTCCAAAAATAGGCCAATTACTGAACGCCGCGGTGGGTCACATTAAGCCCAAACGCCCCTGCACTTTTCAAAATATCCCAAACATCCCAAATTCGATACCTGAGCCATATTTTGGACCCAAATTCTGGCTCTCTGCACCTATTCGCTGTTTGAAATTCCGACTTTTTATACAAAAAATCTGCCAATTACTGAAAGAGGCGGTGGGTCACATTTTGCCCAAACCCCCTTGCAGTTTTCAAAATATCCCAATCATCCCAAATTCGATACCTGATCCATATTTTGGACCCAAATTCTGGCTCTCTGCACGTATTCCCAATTTGAAAATACGACTTTTTATATAAAAAATATGCCAATTACTGAAAGCAGCAGTGAGTCACATTTTGCCCAAACCCCCCTGCAGTTTTCAATATATCCCAAAAATCCCAAATTCGATACCTGAGCCATATTTTGGACCCAAATTCTGGCTCTCTGCACCTATTCGCAGTTTGAAATTCGGACTTTTTATACCAAAAATTTGCCAATTAATGAATGTGGTGCTGGGTCACATTTTGCCCAAACCCCCCTGCAGTTTTCAAAATATCCCAAACATCCCAAATTCTATACCTGAGCCATATTTTGACCCAAATTCCGGCTCTCTGCACCTATTCGCCGTTTGAAATTCCGACTTTTTATACAAAAAATCTGCCAATTACTGAGAGTGGCTATGGGACACATTTTGCTCAAACCCCCTTGCAATTTTCAAAATATCCCAAATTCGATACCTGAGCCATATTTTGGACCCAAATTCTGTTTGTCTGCACCTATTCGCAGTTTGAAATTCCGACTTTTTATACCAAAAATATGCCAATTACTGAAAGCAGCGGTGGGTCACATTTTGCCCAAACCCCCCTATAGTTCTCAAAATATCCCAAACATCTCAAATTCGATACCTGAGCCATATTTTGGACCCAAATTCTGGCTCTCTGCACCTATTCGCAGTTTGAAAATACGAATTTTTATATAAAAAATCTGCCAATTACTGAAAGCGGCGGAGGGTCACATTTTGCCCAAACCCCCCTGTAGTTTTCAAAATATCCCGAACATCCAAAATTCGATACCCGAGCCATATTTTGGACCCAAATTCTGGCTCTCTGCACCTATTCGCAGTTTAAAATTAATAATTTTTATACCAAAAATATGCCAATTACTGAAAGAGGCTGTGTGTCACATTTTGCCTAAACCACCCAGCCGTTTTCAAAATATCCCAAACAACCCAAATTCGATACCTGATCCATATAATGGACCCAAATTCTGGCTCTCTGCACCTATTCGCAGTTTGAAATTCCGACTTTTTATACCAAAAATCTGCCAATTACTGAGAGCAGCGGTGGGTCACATTTTGCCCAAACCCCCCTGCAGATTTCAAAATATCCCAAAAATCCCAAATTCGATACCTGAGCCATATTTTGGACCCAAATTCTGGCTCTCTGCACCTATTCTCAGTTTTAAATTCCGAATTTTTCTACCAAAAATCTGCCAATTACTGAAAGCGGCGGAGGGTCACATTTTGCCCAAACCCCCCTGTAGTTTTCAAAATATCCCGAACATCCAAAATTCGATACCCGAGCCATATTTTGGACCCAAATTCTGGCTCTCTGCACCTATTCGCAGTTTAAAATTAATAATTTTTATACCAAAAATATGCCAATTACTGAAAGAAGCTGTGTGTCACATTTTGCCTAAACCACCCAGCTGTTTTCAAAATATCCCAAACAACCCAAATTCGATACCTGATCCATATAATGGACCAAAATTCTGGCTCTCTGCACCTATTCGCAGTTTGAAATTCGGACTTTTTATACCAAAAATTTGCTAATTAATGAATGCGGTGCTGGGTCACATTTTGCCCAAACTCCCCTGCAGTTTTCAAAATATCCCAAACATCCCAAATTCGATACCTGAGCCATATTTTGGACCCAAATTCTGGCTCTCTGCACCTATTCGCAGTTTGAAATTACGACTTTTTATACCAAAAATCTGCCAATTACAGAAAGCGGCGGTGGGTCACATTTTTCCCAAACCCCCCTGCAGTTTTCAAAATATCCCAATCATCCCAAATTCTATACCTGAGCCATATTTTGACCCAAATTCCGGCTCTCTGCACCTATTCGCCGTTTGAAATTCCGACTTTTTATACAAAAAATCTGCCAATTACTGAGCGTGGCTATGGGAAACATTTTGCTCAAACCCCCTTGCAATTTTCAAAATATCCCAAATTCGATACCTGAGCCATATTTTGGACCCAAATTCTGGCTGTCTGCACCTATTCGCAGTTTGAAATTCCGACTTTTTATACCAAAAATATGCCAATTACTGAAAGCAGCGGAGGGTCACATTTTGCCCAAACCCCCCTGCAGTTTTCAAAATATCCCAAACATCCCAAATTCGATACCTGAGCCATATTTTGACCCAAATTCCGGCTCTCTGCCCCTATTCGCAGTTTGAAATTCCGACTTTTTATACCAAAAATATGCCAATTACTGAAAGCAGCGGCGGGTCACATTTTGCCCAAACCCCCCTATAGTTCTCAAAATATCCCAAACATCTCAAATTCGATACCTGAGCCATATTTTGGACCCAAATTCTGGCTCTCTGCACCTATTCGCAGTTTGAAATTCCGAATTTTTATACCAAAAATCTGCCAATTACTGAGAGCAGCGGTGGGTCATATTTTGCCCAAACCCCCCTGCAGTTCTCAAAATATCCCAAGCATCCCAAATTCGACACCTGAGCCATATTTTGGACCCAAATTCTGGCTCTCTGCGCATATTCGCAGTTTGAAATTCCGACTTTTTATACAAAAAATCTGCCAATTACTGAAAGCAGCGGTAGGTCACATTTTTCCCAAACCCCCCTGCAGTTTTCAAAACATCCCCAACATCCCAAATTCGATACCTGAGTCATATTTTGGACCCAAATTCTGGCTCTCTGCACCTATTCGCTGTTTGAAATTGCGACTTTTTATACAAAAAATCTGCCAATTACTGAAAGAGGCGTTGGGTCACATTTTGCCCAAACCCCCTTGCAGTTTTCAAAATATCACAATCATCCCAAATTCGATACCTGATCCATATTTTGGACCCAAATTCTGGCTCTCTGCACGTATTCCCAGTTTGAAATTCCGACTTTTTATACCAAAAATATGCCAATTACTGAAAGCGGCAGTGAGTCACATTTTGCCCAAACCCCCCTGCAGTTTTCAAAATATCCCAAAAGTCCCAAATTCGATACCTGAGCCATATTTTGGAGCCAAATTCTGGCTCTCTGCACCTATTCGCAGTTTTAAATTCCGAATTTTTATACCAAAAATCTGCCAATTACTGAAAGCAGAGGAGGGTCACCTTTTGCCCAAACACCCCCTGTAGTTTTCAAAATATCCTGAACATCCAAAATTCGATACCCGAGCCATATTTTGGACCCAAATTCTGTCTCTCTGCACCTATTCGCAGTTTGAAATTAATAATTTTTATACCAAAAATATGCCAATTACTGAAAGCGGCGGTGGGTCACATTTTGCCCAAACCCCCCTGCAGTTTTCAAAATATCCCAAACATCTCAAATTCGATACCTGAGCCATATTATGGACCCAAATTCTGGCTCTCTGCACCTATTAGCAGTTTGAAATTCCGACTTTTTATACTAAAAATCTGCCAATTACTGAGAGCGGTGGTGGGTCACATTTTGCCCAAACCCCCCTTCAGTTTTCAAAATATCCCAAACATCCCAAATTCGATACCTGATCCATATTTTGGACCCAAATTCTGGCTCTCTGCACCTTTTCGCAGTTTGAAATTCGGACTTTTTATACAAAAAATTTGCCAATTAATGAATGCGGTGCTGGGTCACATTTTGCATACACCCCCCTGCAGTTTTCAAATTATCCCAAACATCCCAAATTCGATACCTGAGCCATATTTTGGACCCAAATTCTGCCTCTCTGCACCTATTCGCAGTTTGAAATTACGACTTTTTATACCAAAAATCTACCAATTACTGAAAGAGGCGGTGGGTCACATTTTTCCCAAACCCCCCTGCAGTTTTCAAAATATCCCAAACATCCCAAACCTGAGCCATATTTTGACCCAAATTCCGGCTCTCTGCCCCTATTCGCCGTTTGAAATTCCGACTTTTTATACAAAAAATCTGCCAATTACTGAGAGTGGCTATGGGACACATTTTGCTCAAACCCCCTTGCAGTTTTCAAAATATCCCAAATTCGATACCTGAGTCATATTTTGGACCCAAATTCTGGCTCTCTGCACCTATTCGCAGTTTGAAATTCCGAATTTTTATACCAAAAATATGCCAATTACTGAAAGCGGCGGTGGGTCACATTTTGCCCCCCCCCCCCTGCAGTTTTCAAAATATCCCAAACATCCCAAATTTGATACCTGAGCCATATTTTGGACCCAACTTC
The DNA here is from genome assembly GCF_040958095.1 of Procambarus clarkii. Classification (NCBI taxonomy): domain Eukaryota; kingdom Metazoa; phylum Arthropoda; class Malacostraca; order Decapoda; family Cambaridae; genus Procambarus; species Procambarus clarkii. The sequence continues at coordinate 2,677,516 of NC_091226.1, forward strand.
TGGCTGTCTGCACCTATTTGCAGTTTTAAATTCCGACTTTTTATTCCAAAAATAGGCCAATTACTGAACGCCGCGGTGGGTCACATTAAGCCCAAACGCCCCTGCAGTTTTCAAAATATCCCAAACATCCCAAATTCGATACCTGAGCCATATTTTGGACCCAAATTCTGGCTCTGCACGTATTCGCAGTTTGAAATTCCGACTTTTTATACCAAAAATATGCCAATTACTGAGAGCGGCGGTGGGTCACATTTTGCCCAAACCCCCCTTCAGTTTTCAAAATATCCCAAACATCCCAAATTCGATACCTGAGCCATATTTTGGACCCAAATTCTGGCTCTCTGCACCTATTCGCAGTTTGAAATTCCTACTTTTTTTACTAAAAATCTGCCAATTACTGAGAGCGGCGGTGGGTCACATTTTGCCCAAACCCCCCTTCAGTTTTCAAAATATCCCAAACATCCCAAATTCGATACCTGAGCCATATTTTGGACCCAAATTCTGGCTCTCTGCACCTTTTCGCAGTTTGAAATTCGGACTTTTTATACCAAAAATTTGCCAATTAATGAATGCGGTGCTGGGTCACATTTTGCATAAACCCCCCTGCAGTTTTCAAATTATCCCAAACATCCCAAATTCGATACCTGAGCCATATTTTGGACCCAACTTCTGGCTGTCTGCACCTATTCGCAGTTTGAAATTCTGACTTTTTATACTAAAAATCTGCCAATTACTGAGAGCGGCGGAGGGTCACATTTTGCCCAAACACCCCTTCAGTTTTCAAAATATCCCAAACATCCCAAATTCGATACCTGAGCCATATTTTGGACCCAAACTCTGGCTCTCTGCACCTTTTCGCAGTTTGAAATTCGGACTTTTTATACCAAAAATTTGCCAATTAATGAATGCCGTGCTGGGTCACATTTTGCATAAACCCCCCTGCAGTTTTCAAATTATCCCAAACATCCCAAATTCGATACCTGAGCCATATTTTGGACCCAAATTCTGGCTCTCTGCACCTATTCGCAATTTGAAATTCCGACTTTTTATACCAAAAATCTGCCAATTACTGAAAGCGGCGGTGGGTCACATTTTGCCCAAACCCCCGTGCAGTTCTCAAAATATCCCAAACATCCTAAATTCAATACCTTAGTTATATTTTGGACCCAAATTCTGGCTCTCTGCACCTATTTGCTGTTTTAAATTCCGACTTTTTATACCAAAAATAGGCCAATTACTGAACGGCGCCGTGGGTCACATTTTGCCCAAACGCCCCTGCAGTTTTCAAAATATCCCAAACATCCCAAATTCGATACCTGAGCCATATTTTGGACCGAAATTCTGGCTCTCTGCACCTATTCGACGTTTGAATTTCCGACTTTTTATACAAAAAATCTGCCAATTACTGAAAGAGGCGTTGGGTCACACTTTGCCCAAACCCCTTTGCAGTTTTCAAAATATCCCAAATTCGATACCTGAGCCTTATTTTGGACCCAAATTCTGGCTCTCTGCACCTATTCGCAGGTTGAAATTCCGAATTTTTATACAAAAAATCTGCCAATTACTGAAAGCGGCGATAGGTCACATTTTGCCCAAACCCCCCTGTAGTTTTCAAAATATCCCGAACATCCCAAATTCGATACCTGATCCATATTTTGGACCCAAATTCTGGCTCTCTGCACCTATTCGCCATTTGAAATTCCGACTTTTTATACCAAAAATCTGCCAATTACTGAAAGCGGCGGTGGGTCACATTTTGCCCAAACCCCCCTGCAGTTTTCAAAATATCCCAAACAACCCAAATTCGATACCTGAGCCATATTATGGACCCAAATTCTGGCTCTCTGCACCTATTCGCAGTTTGAAATTCCGACTTTTTATACTAAAAATCTGCCAATTACTGAGAGCGGCGGTGGGTCACATTTTGCCCAAACCCCCCTTCAGTTCTCAAAATATCCCAAACATCCCAAATTCGATACCTGAGCCATATTTTGGACCCAAATTCTGGCTCTATGCACCTTTTCGCAGTTTGAAATTCGGACTTTTTATACCAAAAATTTGCCAATTAATGAATGCGGTGCTGGGTCACATTTTGCATAAACCCCCCTGCAGTTTTCAAATTATCCCAAACATCCCAAATTCGATACCTGAGCCATATTTTGGACCCAAATTCTGCCTCCCTGCACCTATTCGCAGTTTGAAATTACGACTTTTTATACCAAAAATCTGTCAATTACTGAAAGAGGCGGTGGGTCACATTTTTCCCAAACCCCCCTGCAGTTTTCAAAATATCCCAAATATCCCAAATTCGATACCTGAGCCATATTTTGACCCAAATTCCGGCTCACTGCACCTATTCGCCGTTTGAAATTACTGCCAATTACTGAGAGTGCCAATGAAAATATGCCAATTACTGAGAGTGGCTATGGGACACATTTTGCTCAAACTCCCTTGCAGTTTTCAAAATATCCCAAATTTGATACCTGAGTCATATTTTGGACCCAAATTCTGACTCTCTGCACCTATTCGCAGTTTGAAATTCCGAATTTTTATACCAAAAATATGCCAATTACTGAAAGCGGCGGTGGGTCACATTTTGCCCCCCCCCCCCTCGTGCAGTTTTCAAAATATCCCAAACATCCCAAATTCGATACCTGAGCCATATTTTGGACCCAACTTCTGGCTGTCTGCACCTATTAGCAGTTTGAAATTCCGACTTTTATACCAAAAATATGCCAATTACTGAAAGCGGCAGTGGGTCACATTTTGCCCAAACCCCCATGCAGTTCTCAAAATATCCCAAATTCGATACCTTAGCCATATTTTGGACCCAAATTCTGGCTCTCTGCACCTATTCGCAGTTTGAAATTCCGAATTTTTATACAAAAAATCTGCCAATTACTGAAAGCGGCGGTAGGTCACATTTTGCCCAAACCCCCCTGTAGTTTTCAAAATATCCCGAACATCCCAAATTCGATACCCGAAACATATTTTGGACCCAAATTCTGGCTCTCTGCACCTATTCGAAGCTTGAAATTCCGACTTTTTATACAAAAAATCTGCCAATTACTGTAAGCGGCGGTGGGTCACATTTTGCCCAAACCCCCCTTCAGTTTTCAAAATATCTCAAACATCCCAAATTCGATACCTGAGCTATATTTTGGACCCAAATTCTGGCTCTCTGCACCTATTCGCAGTTTGAAATTCGGACTTTTTTTACCAAAAATTTGCCTAATTAATGAAAGCGGCGCTGGGTCACATTTTGCCCAAACCCCCCCTGCAGTTTTCAAAATATCCCAAACGTCCCAAATTCGATACCTGAGCTATATTTTGGACCCAAATTCTGCCTCTCTGCACCTATTTGCTGTTTGAAATTCCGACTTTTTATACAAAAAATCTGCCAATTACTGAAAGCTACGGTGGGTCACATTTTTCCCAAACCCCCCTGCAGTTTTCAAAATATCCCAAACATCCCAAATTCGATACCTGATCCATATTTTGACCCAAATTCCGGCTCTCTGCACCTATTCGCTGTTTGAAATTTCGACTTTCTATACCAAAAATATGCCAATTACTGAGAGCAGCGGTGGGTCATATTTTGCCCAAACCCTCCTATAGTTCTCAAAATATCTCAAACATCCCAAATTCGATACCTGAGCCATATTTTGGACCCAAATTCTGGCTCTCTGCACCTATTCGCTGTTTGAAATTCCGACTTTTTATACAAAAAATCTGCCAATTACTGAAAGAGGCGGTGGGTCACATTTTGCCCAAACCCCTTGCAGTTTTCGAAAATATCCCAATCATCCCAAATTCGATACCTGATCCATATTTTGGTCCCAAATTCTGGCTCTCTGCACGTATTCCCAGTTTGAAATTCTGACTTTTTATACCAAAAATATGCCAATTACTGAAAGCAGCAGTGAGTCACATTTTGCCCAAACCCCCCTGCAGTTTTCAAAATATCCAAAAAATCCCAAATTCGATACCTGAGCCATATTTTGGACCCAAATTCTGGCTCTCTGCACCTATTCTCAGTTTTAAATTCCGAATTTTTATACCAAAAATCTGCCAATTACTGAAAGCGGCGGAGGGTCACATTTTGCCCAAACCCCCCGGTAGTTTTCAAAATATCCCGAACATCCAAAATTCGATACCTGAGCCATATTTTGGACCCAAATTCTGGCTCTCTGCACCTATTCGCAGTTTGAAATTAATAATTTTTATACCAAAAATATGCCAATTACTGAAAGAGGCTGTGTGTCACATTTTTCCTAAACCACCCAGCCGTTTTCAAAATATCCCAAACAACCCAAATTCGATACCTGATCCATATTATGGACCCAAATTCTGGCTCTCTGCCCCTATTCGCAGTTTGAAATTCCGACTTTTTATACCAAAAATCTGCCAATTACTGAGAGCGGCGGTGGGTCACATTTTGCCCAAACCCCCGTTCAGTTTTAAAAATATCCCAAACATCCCAAATTCGATACCTGAGCCATATTTTGGACCCAAATTCTGGCTCTCTGCACCTATTCGCAGTTTGAATTTCGGAATTTTTATACCAAATATTTGCCAATTAATGAATGCAATGCTGGGTCACATTTTGTCCACACCCCCCTGCAGTTTTCAAAATATCCCAAACATCCCAAATTCGATACCTGAGCCATATTTTGGACCCAAATTCTGGCTCTCTGCACCTATTCGCAGTATGAAATTCCGAATTTTTATTCCAAAAATCTGCCAATTACTGAGAGCAGCGGTGGGTCATATTTTGCCCAAACCACCCTGCAGTTCTCAAAATATCCCAAGCATCCCAAATTCGACACCTGAGCCATATTTTGGACCCAAATTCTGGCTCTCTGCACCTATTCGCAGTTTGAAATTCCGACTTTTTATACAAAAAATCTGCCAATTACTGAAAGCAGCGGTAGGTCACATTTTTCCCAAACCCCCCTGCAGTTTTTAAAATATCCCCAACATCCCAAATTCGATACCTGAGTCATATTTTGGACCCAAATTCTGGCTCTCTGCACCTATTCGCTGTTTGAAATTCCGAATTTTGATACAAAAAATCTGCCAATTACTGAAAGAGGCGTTGGGTCACATTTTGCCCAAACTGCCTTGCAGTTTTCAAAATATCCCAATAATCCCAAATTCGATACCTGATCCATATTTTGGACCCAAATTCTGGCTCTCTGCACGTATTCCCATTTTGAAATTCCGACTTTTTATACCAAAAATATACCAATTACTCAAAGCAGCAGTGAGTCACATTTTGCCCAAACCCCCCTGCAGTTTTCAAAATATCCCAAAAATCCCAATTTCGATACCTGAGCCATATTTTGGACCCAAATTCTGCCTCTCTGCACCTATTCGCAGTTTTAAATTTCGAATTTTTATACAAAAATTCTGCCAATTACTGAAAGCAGCGGAGGGTCACATTTTGCCCAAACCCCCCTGTAGTTTTCAAAATATCCCGAACATCCAAAATTCGATACCCGAGCCATATTTTGGACCCAAATTCTGGCTCTCTGCACCTATTCGCAGTTTGAAATTAATAATTTTTATACCAAAAATATGCCAATTACTGAAAGCAGTGGTGGGTCACATTTTGCCCAAACCCCCCTGCAGTTTTCAAAATATCCCGAACATCCCAAATTCGATACCCGAAAAATATTTTGGACCAAAATTCTGGCTCTCTGCACCTATTCGCAGTTTGAAATTCCGAATTTTTATACAAAAAATCTGCCAATTACTGAAAGCGGCGGTAGGTCACATTTTGCCCAAACCCCCCTGTAGTTTTCAAAATATCCCGAACATCCCAAATTCCATACCTGATCCATATTTTGGACCCAAATTCTGGCTCTCTGCACCTATTCGCCATTTGAAATTCCGAATTTTTATACCAAAAATCTGCCAATTACTGAAAGCGGTGGTGGGTCACATTTTGCCCAAACCCCCCTGCAGTTTTCAAAATATCCCAAACATCCCAAATTTGATACCTGAGCCATATTTTGGACCCAAATTCTGGCTCTCTGCACCTATTCGCCGTTTGAAATTCCGTCTTTTTATACGAAAAATCTGCCAATTACTGATAGCGGCGGTGGGTCACATTTTGCCCAAACCCCCCTTCAGTTTTCAAAATATCCCAAACATCCCAAATTCGATACCTGAGCCATATTATGGACCCAAATTCTGGCTCTCTGCACCTATTCGCAATTTGAAATTCCGAATTTTTATACTAAAAATCTGCCAATTACTGAGAGCAGCAGTGTGTCACATTTTGCCCAAACGCCCCTTCAGTTTTCTAAATATCCTAAACATCCCAAATTCGATACCTGAGCCATATTTTGGACCCAAATTCTGGCTCTCTGCACCTTTTCGCAGTTTGAAATTCGAACTTTTTATACCAAAAATTTGCCAATTAATGAATGCGGTGCTGGGTCATATTTTGCATAAACCCCCCTGCAGTTTTCAAATTATCCCAAACATCCCAAATTCGATACCTGAGCCATATTTTGGACTCAAATTCTGCCTCTCTGCTCCTATTCGCAGTTTGAAATTACGACTTTTTATACCAAAAATCTGCCAATTACTGAAAGAGGCGGTGGTTCACATTTTTCCCAAACCCCCCTGTAGTTTTCAAAATATCCCAAACATCCCAAATTCGATACCTGAGCCATATTTTGACCCAAATTCCGGCTCTCTGCACCTATTCGCTGTTTGAAATTCCGACTTTTTATACAAAAAATCTGCCAATTACTGAGAGTGGCTATGGGACACATTTTGCTCAAACCCCCTTGCAGTTTTCAAAATATCCCAAATTTGATACCTGAGTCATATTTTGGACCCAAATTCTGGCTCTCTGCACCTATTCGAAGTTTGAAATTCCGAATTTTTATACCAAAAATATGCCAATTACTGAAAGCGGCGTTGGGTCACATTTTGCCCAAACCCTCCCCCCCTGCAGTTTTCAAAATATACCAAACATCCCAAATTCGATACCTGAGCCATATTTTGGACCCAACTTCTGGCTGTCTGCACCTATTCGCAGTTTGAAATTCCGACTTTTATACCAAAAATATGCCAATTACTGAAAGCGGCGGTTGGTCACATTTTGCCCAAACCCCCGTACAGTTCTCAAAATATCCCAAACATCCCAAATTTGATACCTTAGTTATATTTTGGACCCAAATTCTGGCTCTCTGCACCTATTTGCAGTTTTAAATTCCGACTTTTTATACCAAAAATAGGCCAATTACTGAACGCCGCGGTGGGTCACATTTTGCCCAAACGCCCCTGCAGTTTTCAAAATATCCCAAACATCCCAAATTCGATACCTGAGCCATATTTTGGACCCAAATTCTGGCTCTCTGCACCTATTCGCAATTTGAAATTCCGACTTTTTATACCAAAAATCTGCCAATTACTGAAAGTGGCGGTGGTTCACATTTTTCCCAAACCCCCCTGCAGTTTTCAAAATATCCCAAACATCCCAAATTCGATACCTGAGCCATATTTTGGACCGAAATTCTGCCTCTCTGCACCTATTCGACGTTTGAAATTCCGACTTTTTATACAAAAAATCAGCCAATTACTGAGAGCGGCTATGCGTCACATTTTGACCAAACCCCCTTGCAATTTTCAAAATATCCCAAACATCCCAAATTCGATACCTTAGCCATATTTTGGACCCAAATTCTGGCTCTCTGCACCTATTCGCAGTTTGAAATTCCGAATTTTTATACAAAAAAGCTGCCAATTACTGAAAGCGGCGGTAGGTCACATTTTGCCCAAACCCCCCTGTAGTTTTCAAAATATCCCGAACATCCTAAATTCGATACCCGAAACATATTTTGGACCCAAATTCTGGCTCTCTGCACCTATTCGAAGTTTGAAATTCCGACTTTTTACACAAAAAATCTGCCAATTACTGTAAGCGGCGGTTGGTCACTTTTTGCCCAAACCCCCCCCCTCCAGTTTTCAAAATATCCCAAACATCCCAAATTCGATACCTGATCTATATTTTGGACCCAAATTCTGGCTCTCTGCACCTATTCGCAGTTTGAAATTCGGACTTTTTTTACCAAAAATTTGCCAATTAATGAAAGCGGCGCTGGGTCACATTTTGCCCAAACCCCCCTTGCAGTTTTCAAAATATCCCAAACATCCCAAATTCGATACCTGAGCCATATTTTGGACCCAAATTCTGGCTCTCTGCACCTATTCGCTGTTTGAAATTCCGACTTTTTATACAAAAAATCTGCCAATTACTGAAAGAGGCTGTGGGTCACATTTTGCCCAAACCCCCTTGCAGTTTTCAAAATATCCCAATCATCCCAAATTCGATACCTGATCCACATTTTGGACCCAAATTCTGGCTCTCTGCACGTATTCCCAGTTTGAAATTCCGACTTTTTATACCAAAAATATGCCAATTACTGAAAGCAGTAGTGAGTCACATTTTGCCCAAACCCCCCTGCAGTTTTCAAAATATCCCAAAAATCCCAAATTCGATACCTGAGCCATATTTTGGACCCAAATTCTGGCTCTCTGCACCTATTAGCAGTTTTAAATTCCGAATTTTTATACCAAAAATTTGCCAATTACTGAAAGCAGCAGTAGGTCACATTTTGCCCAAACCCCCCTGTAGTTTTCAAAATATCCCGAACATCCAAAATTCGATACCCGAGCCATATTTTGGACCCAAATTCTGGCTCTCTGCGCCTATTCGCAGTTTGAAATTAATATTTTTATACCAAAAATATACCAATTACTGAAAAAGGCTGTGTCACATTTTGCCTAAACCCCCCAGCCGTTTTCAAAATATCCCAAACAACCCAAATTCGATACCTGATCCATATTTTGGACCCAAATTCTGGCTCTCTGCACCTATTCGCCATTTGAAATTCCGAATTTTATACAAAAAATCTGCCAATTACTGAAAGCGGCGGTGGGTCACATTTTGCCCAAACCCCCCCCCCTGCAGTTTTCAAAATATCCCAAACATCCCAAATTCGATACCTGAGCCATATTTTGGACCCAAATTCTGGCTCTCTGCACCTATTCGCAGTTTGAAATTCAGACTTTTTATACCAAAAATTTGCCAATTAATGAATGCGGTGCTGGGTCACATTTTGCCCTAACCCCCCTGCAGTTTTCAAAATATCCCAAACATCCCAAATTCGATACCTGAGCAATATTTTGGACCCAAATTTTGGCTCTCTCCACCTATTCGCAGTTTGAAATTACGACTTTTTATACCAAAAATCTGCCAATTACTGAAAGGGTCGGTGGGTCACATTTTTCCCAAACCCCCCTGCAGTTTTCAAAATATCCCAAACATCCAAAATTCGATACCTGAGCCATATTTTGACCCAAATTCCGGCTGTCTGCACCTATTCGCCGTTTGAAATTCCGACTTTTTATACAAAAAATCTGCCTATTACTGAGATTGGCTATGGGACACATTTTGCTCAATCCCCCTTGCAGTTTTCAAAATATCCCAAATTCGATACCTGAGCCATATTTTGGACCCAAATTCTGGCTCTCTGCACCTATTCGCAGTTTGAAATTCCGAATTTTTATACCAAAAATATGCCAATTACTGAAAGCGGCGGTGGGTCACATTTTGCCCCCCCCCCGTGCAGTTTTCAAAATATCCCAAACATCCCAAATTCGATACCTGAGCCATATTTTGGACCCAACTTGTGGCTGTCTGCACCTATTCGAAGTTTGAAATTCCGACTTTTTATGCAAAAAATCTGCCAATTACTGTAAACGGCGGTGGGTCACATTTTGCCCAAACCTTCAGTTTTCAAAATATCTCAAACATCCCAAATTCGATACCTGAGCTATATTTTGGACCCAAATTCTGGCTCTCTGCACCTATTCGCAGTTTGAAATTCGGATTTTTTTACCAAAAATTTGCCAATTAATGAATGCGGTGCTGGGTCACATTTTGCCTAACCCCCCTGCAGTTTTCAAAATATCCCAAACATCCCAAATTCGATACCTGAGCAATATTTTGGACCCAAATTTTGGCTCTCTCCACCTATTCGCAGTTTGAAATTACGACTTTTTATACCAAAAATCTGCCAATTACTGAAAGGGTCGGTGGGTCACATTTTTCCCAAACCCCCCTGCAGTTTTCAAAATATCCCAAACATCCCAAATTCGATACCTGAGCCATATTTTGACCCAAATTCCGGCTCTCTGCACCTATTCGCCGTTTGAAATTCCGACTTTTTATACAAAAAATCTGCCTATTACTGAGATTGGCTATGGGACACATTTTGCTCAATCCCCCTTGCAGTTTTCAAAATATCCCAAATTCGATACCTGAGCCATATTTTGGACCCAAATTCTGGCTCTCTGCACCTATTCGCAGTTTGAAATTCCGAATTTTTATACCAAAAATAAGCCAATTACTGAAAGCGGCGGTGGGTCACATTTTGCCCCCCCCCCCCCGTGCAGTTTTCAAAATATCCCAAACATCCCAAATTCGATACCTGAGCCATATTTTGGACCCAACTTCTGGCTGTCTGCACCTATTCGAAGTTTGAAATTCCGACTTTTTATGCAAAAAATCTGCCAATTACTGTAAACGGCGGTGGGTCACATTTTGCCCAAACCTTCAGTTTTCAAAATATCTCAAACATCCCAAATTCGATACCTGAGCTATATTTTGGACCCAAATTCTGGCTCTCTGCACCTATTCGCAGTTTGAAATTCGGATTTTTTTACCAAAAATTTGCCAATTAATGAATGCGGTGCTGGGTCACATTTTGCCTAACCCCCCTGCAGTTTTCAAAATATCCCAAACATCCCAAATTCGATACCTGAGCAATATTTTGGACCCAAATTTTGGCTCTCTCCACCTATTCGCAGTTTGAAATTACGACTTTTTATACCAAAAATCTGCCAATTACTGAAAGGGTCGGTGGGTCACATTTTTCCCAAACCCCCCTGCAGTTTTCAAAATATCCCAAACATCCCAAATTCGATACCTGAGCCATATTTTGACCCAAATTCCGGCTCTCTGCACCTATTCGCCGTTTGAAATTCCGACTTTTTATACAAAAAATCTGCCTATTACTGAGATTGGCTATGGGACACATTTTGCTCAATCCCCCTTGCAGTTTTCAAAATATCCCAAATTCGATACCTGAGCCATATTTTGGACCCAAATTCTGGCTCTCTGCACCTATTCGCAGTTTGAAATTCCGAATTTTTATACCAAAAATAAGCCAATTACTGAAAGCGGCGGTGGGTCACATTTTGCCCCCCCCCCCCCCCGTGCAGTTTTCAAAATATCCCAAACATCCCAAATTCGATACCTGAGCCATATTTTGGACCCAACTTCTGGCTGTCTGCACCTATTCGAAGTTTGAAATTCCGACTTTTTATGCAAAAAATCTGCCAATTACTGTAAACGGCGGTGGGTCACATTTTGCCCAAACCTTCAGTTTTCAAAATATCTCAAACATCCCAAATTCGATACCTGAGCTATATTTTGGACCCAAATTCTGGCTCTCTGCACCTATTCGCAGTTTGAAATTCGGATTTTTTTACCAAAAATTTGCCAATTAATGAAAGCGGCTCTTGGTCACATTTTGCCCAAACCCCCCCCCCCCCTGCAGTTTTCAAAATATCCCAAACATCCCAAATTCGATACCTGAGCCAGATTTTGGACCCAAATTCTGGCTCTCTGCCCCTATTCGCTGTTTGAAATTCCGACTTTTTATAATAAAAATCTGCCAATTACTGAAAGCGGCGGTGGGTCACATTTTTCCCAAACCCCCTGCAGTTTTCAAAATATCCCAAACATCCCAAATTCGATACCTGATCCATATTTTGACCCAAATTCTGGCTCTCTGCACCTATTCGCTGTTTGAAATTTCGACTTTTTATACCAAAAATATGCCAATTACTGAAAGCAGCGGTGGGTCACATTTTGCCCAAACCCTCCTATAGTTCTCAAAATATCCCAAACATCCCAAATTCGATACCTGAGCCATATTTTGGACCCAAATTCTGGCTCTCTGCACCTATTCGCTGTTTGAAATTCCGACTTTTTATACAAAAAAATCTGCCAATTACTGAAAAAGCGGTGGGTCACATTTTGCCCAAACCCCCTTGCAGTTTTCAAAATATCCCAATCATCCCAAATTCGATACCTGATCCATATTTTGGACCCAAATTCTGGCTCGCTGCACGTATTCCTAGTTTGAAATTCCGACTTTTTATACCAAAAATATGCCAATTACTGAAAGCAGCAGTGAGTCACATTTGGCCCAAACCCCCATGCAATTTTCAAAATATCCCAAAAGTCCCAAATTCGATACCTGAGCCATATTTTGGACCCAAATTCTGGCTCTCTGCACCTATTCTCAGTTTTAAATTCCGAATTTTTATACCAAAAATCTGCCAATTACTGAAAGCGGCGGAGGGTCACATTTTGCCCAAACCCCCCGGTAGTTTTCAAAATATCCCGAACATCCAAAATTCGATACCCGAGCCGTATTTTGGACCCAAATTCTGGCTCTCTGCACCTATTCGCAGTTTGAAATTAATAATTTTTATACCAAAAATATGCCAATTACTGAAAGAGGCTCAGTGTCACATTTTGCCTAATCCACCCAGCCGTTTTCAAAATATCCCAAACAACCCAAATTCGATACCTGATCCATATTATGGACCCAAATTCTGGCTCTCTGCATCTATTCGCAGTTTGAAATTCCGACTTTTTATACCAAAAATCTGCCAATTACTTAGAGCGGCGGTGGGTCACATATTGCCCAAACCCCCGTTCAGTTTTCAAAATATCCCAAACATCCCAAATTCGATACCTGAGCCATATTTTGGACCCAAATTCTGGCTCTCTGCACCTATTCGCAGTTTGAAATTCGGACTTTTTATACCAAAAATTTGCCAATTAATGAATGCGGTGCTGGGTCACATTTTGCTCAAACCCCCTTTCAGTTTTCAAAATATACCAAATTCGATACCTGAGCCATATTTTGGACCCAAATTCTGGCTGTCTGCACCTATTCGCAGTTTGAAATTCCGACTTTTTATACCAAAAATATGCCAATTACTGAGAGCAGCGGTGGGTCACATTTTGCCCAAACCCCCCTATAGTTCTCAAAATATCCCAAACATCTCAAATTCGATACCAGAGCCATATTTTGGACCCAAATTCTGGCTCTCTGCACCTATTCGCAGTTTGAAATTCCGACTTTTTATACCAAAAATCTGCCAATTACTGAGAGCAGCGGTGGGTCATATTTTGCCCAAACCACCCTGCAGTTCTCAAAATATCCCAAGCATCCCAAATTCGACACCTGAGCCATATTTTGGACCCAAATTCTGGCTCTCTGCACCTATTCGCAGTTTGAAATTCCGACTTTTTATACAAAAAATCTGCCAATTACTGAAAGCAGCGGTAGGTCACATTTTTCCCAAACCCCCCTGCAGTTTTCAAAATATCCCCAACATCCCAAATTCGATACCTGAGTCATATTTTGGACCCAAATTCTGGCTCTCTGCACCTATTCGCTGTTTGAAATTCCGACTTTTTATTCAAAAAATCTGCCAATTACTGAAAGAGGCGTTGGGTCACATTTTGCCCAAACCCCCTTGCAGTTTTCAAAATATCCCAATCATCCCAAATTCGATACCTGATCCATATTTTGGACCCAAATTCTGGCTCTCTGCACGTATTCCCAGTTTGAAATTCCGACTTTTTATACCAAAAATATTCCAATTACTGAAAGCAGCAGTGAGTCACATTTTGCCCAAACCCCCCTGCAGTTTTCAAAATATCCCAAAAATCCCAAATTCGATACCTGAACCATATTTTGGATCCAAATTCTGGCTCTCTGCACCTATTCGCTGTTTGAAATTCCGACTTTTTATACAAAAAATCTGCCAATTACTGAAAGAGGCGTTGGGTCACATTTTGCCCAAACCCCCTTGCAGTTTTCAAAATATCCCAAATTCGATACCTGAGACATATTTTGGACCCAAATTCTGGCTCTCTGCACCTATTCGCAGTTTTAAATTCCGAATTTTTATACCAAAAATCTGCAAATTACTGAGAGCAGCGGAGGGTCACATTTTGCCCAAACCCCCCTGTAGTTTTCAAAATATCCCGAATATCCAAAATTCGATACCCGAGCCATATTTTGGACCCAAATTCTGGCTCTCTGCACCTATTCGCAGTTTGAAACTAATAATTTTTATACCAAAAATATGCCAATTACTGAAAGCGGCGGTGGGTCACATTTTGCCCTAACCCCCCCCCCCCTGCAGTTTTCAAAATATCCCAAACATCCAAAATTCGATACCTGAGCCATATTTTGGACCCAACTTCTGGCTGTCTGCACCTATTCGCAGTTTGAAATTCCGACTTTTTATACCAAAAATCTGCCAATTACTGAAAGCAGCGGTAGGTCACATTTTTCCCAAACCCCCCTGCAGTTTTCAAAATATCCCAAACATCCCAAATTCGATACCTTAGTTATATTTTGGAAACAAATTCTGGCTCTCTGCACCTATTTGCAGTTTTAAATTCCTACTTTTTATACCAAAAATAGGCCAATTACTGAACGCCGCGGTGGGTCACATTTTGCCCAAACGCCCCTGCAGTTTTCAAAATATCCCAAACATCCCAAATTCGATACCTGAGCCACATTTTGGACCCAAATTCTGGCTCTCTGCACCTATTCGCAATTTGAAATTCCGACTTTTTATACCAAAAATCTGCCAATTACTGAAAGCGGCGGTGGGTCACATTTTTCCCAAACCCCCCTGCAGTTTTCAAAATATCCCAAACATCCCAAATTCGATACCTGAGCCATATTTTGGACCGAAATTCTGGCTCTCTTCACCTATTCGACGTTTGAAATTCCGACTTTTTATACAAAAAATCAGCCAATTACTGAGAGCGGCTATGCGTCACATTTTGCCCAAACCCCCTTGCAGTTTTCAAAATATCCCAATCATCCCAAATTCGATACCTGATCCATATTTTGGACCCAAATTCTGGCTCTGCACGTATTCGCAGTTTGAAATTCCGACTTTTTATACCAAAAATATGCCAATTACTGAAAGCAGTGGTGGGTCACATTTTGCCCAAACCCCCCTGCAGTTTTCAAAATATCCCAAACATCCCAAATTCGATACCTTAGCAATATTTTGGACCCAAATTCTGGCTCTCTGCACCTATTCGCAGTTTGAAATTCCGAATTTTTATACAAAAAATCTGCCAATTACTGAAAGCGGCGGTAGGTCACATTTTGCCCAAACCCCCCTGTAGTTTTCAAAATATCCCGAACATCCCAAATTCGATACCCAAAACATATTTTGGACCAAAATTCTAGCTCTCTGCACCTATTCGCAGTTTGAAATTCCGAATTTTTATACCAAAAATCTGCCAATTACTGAAAGCGGCGGTGGGTCACATTTTGCCCAAACCCCCCTGCAGTTTTCAAAATATTTCAAACATCCCAAATTTGAAACCTGAGCCATATTTTGGACCCAAATTCTGGCTCTCTGCACCTATTCGCCGTTTGAAATTCCGACTTTTTATACGAAAAATCTGCCAATTACTGAAAGCGGCGGTGGGTCACATTTTGCCCAAACCCCCCTGCAGTTTTCAAAATATCCCAAACATCCCAAATTCGATACCTGAGCCATATTATGGACCCAAATTCTGGCTCTCTGCACCTATTCGCAGTTTGAAATTCCGACTTTTTGTACTAAAAATCTGCCAATTACTGAGAGCGGCAGTGGGTCACATTTTGCCCAAACCCCCCTTCAGTTTTCAAAATATCCCAAACATCCCAAATTCGATACCTGAGCCATATTTTGGACCCAAATTCTGGCTCTCTGCACCTTTTCGCAGTTTGAAATTCGGACTTTTTATACCAAAAATTTGCCAATTAATGAATGCGGTGCTGGGTCACATTTTGCATAAACCCCCCTGCAGTTTTCAAATTATCCCAAACATCCCAAATTCGATACCTGAGCCATATTTTGGACCCAAATTTTGCCTCTCTGCACCAATTCGCAGTTTGAAATTACGACTTTTTATACCAAAAAACTGCCAATTACTGAAAGAGGCGGTGGTTCACATTTTTCCCAAACCCACCTGCAGTTTTCAAAATATCCCAAACATCCCAAATTCGATACCTGAGCCATATTTTGACCCAAATTCCGGCTCTCTGCACCTATTCGCCGTTTGAAATTCCTAGTTTTTATACAAAAAATCTGCCAATTACTGAGAGTGGCTATGGGACACATTTTGCTCAAACCCCCTTGCAGTTTTCAAAATATCCCAATCATCCCAAATTCGATACCTGATCCATATTTTGGACCCAACTTCTGGCTGTCTGCACCTATTCGCAGTTTGAAATTCCGACTTTTATACCAAAAATATGCCAATTACTGAAAGCGGTGGTGGGTCACATTTTGCCCAAACCCCCGTGCAGTTCTCAAAATATCCCAAACATCCCAAATTCGATACCTTAGTTATATTTCGGACCCAAATTCTGGCTCTCTGCACCTATTTGCAGTTTTAAATTACGACTTTTTATACCAAAAATTGGCCAATTACTGAACGCCGCGGTGGGTCACATTTTGCACAAACGCCCCTGCAGTTTTCAAAATATCCCAAACATCCCAAATTCGATACCTGAGTCATATTTTGGACCCAAATTCTGGCTCTCTGCACCTATTCGCTGTTTGAAATTCGGACTTTTTATACCAAAAATTTGCCAATTAATGAATACGGTGCTGGGTCACATTTTGCATAAACCCCCCTGCAGTTTTCAAATTATCCCAAACATCCCAAATTCCATACCTGAGCCATATTTTGGACCCAAATTCTGCCTCTCTGCACCTATTCGCTGTTTGAAATTACGACTTTTTATACCAAAAATCTGCCAATTACTGAGAGAGGCGGTGGGTCACATTTTTCCCAAACCCCCCTGCAGTTTTCAAAATATCCCAAACATCCCAAATTCGTTACCTGAGCCACATTTTGACCCAAATTCCGGTTCTCTGCACCTATTCGCCGTTTGAAATTCCGACTTTTTATACAAAAAATCTGCCAATTACTGAGAGTGGCTATGGGACACATTTTGCTCAAACCCCCTTGCAGTTTTCAAAATATCCCATATTCGATACCTGAGTCATATTTTGGACCCAAATTCTGGCTCTCTGCACCTATTCGCAGTTTGAAATTCCGAATTTTTATACAAAAAATATGCCAATTACTGAAAGCAGTGGTGGGTCACATTTTGCCCAAACCCCCCTGCAGTTTTTAAAATATCCCAAACATCCCAAATTCGATACCTTAGCAATATTTTGGACCCAAATTCTGGCTCTCTGCACCTATTCGCAGTTTGAAATTCCGAATTTTTATACAAAAAACCTGCCAATTACTGAAAGTGGCGGTAGGTCACATTTTGCCCAAACCCCCCTGTAGTTTTCAAAATATCCCAAACATCCCAAATTCCATACCTGATCCATATTTTGGACCCAAATTCTGGCTCTCTGCACCTATTCGCCATTTGAAATTCCGACTTTTTATACCAAAAATCTGCCAATTACTGAAAACGGCGGTGGGTCACATTTTGCCCAAACCCCCCTGCAGTTTTCAAAATATCCCAAACATCCCAAATTTGATACCTGAGCCATATTTTGGACCCAAATTCTGGCTCTCTGCACCTATTCGCCGTTTGAAATTCCGACTTTTTATACGAAAAATCTGCCAATTACTGAAAGCGGCGGTGGGTCACATTTTGCCCAAACCCCCTGCAGTTTTCAAAATATAACAAACATCCCAAATTCGATACCTGAGCCATATTATGGACCCAAATTCTGGCTCTCTGCACCTATTCGCAGTTTGAAATTCCGACTTTTTATACTAAAAATCTGCCAATTACTGATAGCGGCAGTGGGTCACATTTTGCCCAAACCCCCCCTTCAGTTTTTAAAATATCCCAAACATCCCAAATTCGATACCTGATCCATATTTTGGACCCAACTTCTGGCTGTCTGCACCTATTCACAGTTTGAAATTCCGACTTTTATACCAAAAATCTGCCAATTACTGAGAGAGGCGGTGGGTCACATTTTTCCCAAACCCCCCTGCAGTTTTCAAAATATCCCAAACATCCCAAATTCCATACCTGAGCCACATTTTGACCCAAATTCCGGTTCTCTGCACCTATTCGCCGTTTGAAATTCCGACTTTTTATACAAAAAATCTGCCAATTACTGAGAGTGGCTATGGGACACATTTTGCTCAAACCCCCTTGCAGTTTTCAAAATATCCCAAATTCGATACCTGAGTCATATTTTGGACCCAAATTCTGGCTCTCTGCACCTATTCGCAGTTTGAAATTCCGAATTTTTATACCAAAAATATGCCAATTACTGAAAGCGGCGGTGGGTCACATTTTGCCCTAACCCCCCCCCCCTGCAGTTTTCAAAATATCCCAAACATCCAAAATTCGATACCTGAGCCATATTTTGCACCCAACTTCTGGCTGTCTGCACCTATTCGCAGTTTGAAATTCCGACTTTTTATACCAAAAATCTGCCAATTACTGAAAGCAGCGGTAGGTCACATTTTTCCCAAACCCCCCTGCAGTTTTCAAAATATCCCAAACATCCCAAATTCGATACCTTAGTTATATTTTGGACCCAAATTCTGGCTCTCTGCACCTATTTGCAGTTTTAAATTCCGACTTTTTATACCAAAAATAGGCCAATTACTGAACGCTGCAGTGGGTCACATTTTGCCCAAACGCCCCTGCAGTTTTCAAAATATCCCAAACATCCCAAATTCGATACATGAGCCACATTTTGGACCCAAATACTGGCTCTCTGCACCTATTCTCAATTTGAAATTCCGACTTTTTATACCAAAAATCTGCCAATTACTGAAAGCGGCGGTGGGTCACATTTTTCCCAAACCCCCCTGCAGTTTTCAAAATATCCCAAACATCCCAAATTCGATACCTGTGCCATATTTTGGACCGAAATTCTGGCTCTCTGCACCTATTCGACGTTTGAAATTCCGACTTTTTATACAAAAAACCAGCCAATTACTGAGAGCGGCTATGCGTCACATTTTGCCCAAAACCCCTTGCAGTTTTCAAAATATCCCAATCATCCCAAATTCGATACCTGATCCATATTTTGGACCCAAATTCTGGCTCTGCACGTATTCGCAGTTTGAAATTCCGACTTTTTATACCAAAAATATGCCAATTACTGAAAGCAGTGGTGGGTCACATTTTGCCCAAACCCCCCTGCAGTTTTCAAAATATCCCAAACATCCCAAATTCGATACCTTAGCAATATTTTGGACCCAAATTCTGGCTCTCTGCACCTATTCGCAGTTTGAAATTCCGAATTTTTATACAAAAAATCTGCCAATTACTGAAAGCGGCGGTAGGTCACATTTTGCCCAAACCCCCCTGTAGTTTTCAAAATATCCCGAACATCCCAAATTCGATACCCGAAACATATTTTGGACCAAAATTCTTGCTCTCTGCACCTATTCGCAGTTTGAAATTCCGAATTTTTATACCAAAAATCTGCCAATTACTGAAAGTGGCGGTAGGTCACATTTTGCCCAAACCCCCCTGCAGTTTTCAAAATATCCCAAACATCCCAAATTCGATACCTGAGCCATATTATGGACCCAAATTCTGGCTCTCTGCACCTATTCGCAGTTTGAAATTCCGACTTTTTATACTAAAAATCTGCCAATTACTGAGAGCGGCAGTGGGTCACATTTTGCCCAAACCCCCCTTCAGTTTTTAAAATATCCCAAACATCCCAAATTCGATACCTGAGCCATATTTTGGACCCAAATTCTGGCTCTCTGCACCTTTTCGCAGTTTGAAATTCGGAATTTTATACCAAAAATTTGCCAATTAATGAATGCGGTGCTGGGTCACATTTTGCATAAACCCCCCTGCAGTTTTCAAATTATCCCAAATATCCCAAATTCGATACCTGAGCCATATTTTGGACCCAAATTCTGCCTCTCTTCACCTATTCGCAGTTTGAAATTACGACTTTTTATACCAAAAAACTGCCAATTACTGAAAGAGGCGGTGGTTCACATTTTTCCCAACCCCCCCCTGCAGTTTTCAAAATATCCCAAACATCCCAAATTCGATACCTGAGCCATATTTTGACCCAAATTCCGGCTCTCTGCACCTATTCGCCGTTTGAAATTCCTAGTTTTTATACAAAAAATCTGCCAATTACTGAGAGTGGCTATGGGACACATTTTGCTCAAACCCCCTTGCAGTTTTCAAAATATCCCAATCATCCCAAATTCGATACCTGATCCATATTTTGGATCCAACTTCTGGCTGTCTGCAGCTATTCACAGTTTGAAATTCCGACTTTTATACCAAAAATCTGCCAATTACTGAGAGAGGCGGTGGGTCACATTTTTCCCAAACCCCCCTGCAGTTTTCAAAATATCCCAAACATCCCAAATTCCATACCTGAGCCACATTTTGACCCAAATTCCGGTTCTCTGCACCTATTCGCCGTTTGAAATTCCGACTTTTTATACAAAAAATCTGCCAATTACTGAAAGTGGCTATGGGACACATTTTGCTCAAACCCCCTTGCAGTTTTCAAAATATCCCAAATTCGATACCTGAGTCATATTTTGGACCCAAATTCTGGCTCTCTGCACCTATTCGCAGTTTGAAATTCCGAATTTTTATACCAAAAATATGCCAATTACTGAAAGCGGCGGTGGGTCACATTTTGCCCTAACCCCCCCCCCTGCAGTTTTCAAAATATCCCAAACATCCAAAATTCGATACCTGAGCCATATTTTGGACCCAACTTCTGGCTGTCTGCACCTATTCGCAGTTTGAAATTCCGACTTTTTATACCAAAAATCTGCCAATTACTGAAAGCAGCGGTAGGTCACATTTTTCCCAAACCCCCTTGCAGTTTTCAAAATATCCCAAACATCCCAAATTCGATACCTTAGTTATATTTTGGACCCAAATTCTGGCTCTCTGCACCTATTTGCAGTTTTAAATTCCGACTTTTTATACTAAAAATAGGCCAATTACTGAACGCTGCGGTGGGTCACATTTTGCCCAAACGCCCCTGCAGTTTTCAAAATATCCCAAACATCCCAAATTCGATACATGAGCCACATTTTGGATCCAAATTCTGGCTCTCTGCACCTATTCGCAATTTGAAATTCCGACTTTTTATACCAAAAATCTGCCAATTACTGAAAGCGGCGGTGGGTCACATTTTTCCCAAACCCCCCTGCAGTTTTCAAAATATCCCAAACATCCCAAATTCGATACCTGAGCCATATTTTGGACCGAAATTCTGGCTCTCTGCACCTATTCGACGTTTGAAATTCCGACTTTTTATACAAAAAATCAGCCAATTACTGAGAGCGGCTATGCGTCACATTTTGCCCAAACCCCCTTGCAGTTTTCAAAATATCCCAATCATCCCAAACTCGATACCTGATCCATATTTTGGACCCAAATTCTGGCTCTGCACGTATTCGCAGTTTGAAATTCCGAATTTTATACCAAAAATATGCCAATTACTGAAAGCAGTGGTGGGTCACATTTTGCCCAAACCCCCCTGCAGTTTTCAAAATATCCCAAACATCCCAAATTCGATACCTTAGCAATATTTTGGACCCAAATTATATCTCTCTGCACCTATTCGCAGTTTGAAATTCCGAATTTTTATACAAAAAATCTGCCAATTACTGAAAGCGGCCGTAGGTCACATTTTGCCCAAACCCCCCCTATAGTTTTCAAAATATCCCGAACATCCCAAATTCGATACCCGAAACATATTTTGGACCAAAATTCTTGCTCTCTGCACCTATTCGCAGTTTGAAATTCCGAATTTTTATACCAAAAATCTGCCAATTACTGAAAGTGGCGGTAGGTCACATTTTGCCCAAACCCCCCTGTAGTTTTCAAAATATCCCAAACATCCCAAATTCCATACCTGATCCATATTTTGGACCCAAATTCTGGCTCTCTGCACCTATTCGCCATTTGAAATTCCGACTTTTTATACCAAAAATCTGCCAATTACTGAAAGCGGCGGTGGGTCACATTTTGCCCAAACCCCCGTGCAGTTTTCAAAATATCCCAAACATCCCAAATTTGATACCTGAGCCATATTTTGGACCCAAATTCTGGCTCTCTGCACCTATTCGCCGTTTGAATTTCCGACTTTTTATACGAAAAATCTGCCAATTACTGAAAGCGGCGGTGGGTCACATTTTGTCCAAACCCCCCTGCAGTTTTCAAAATATCCCAAACATCCCAAATTCGATACCTGAGCCATATTATGGACCCAAATTCTGGCTCTCTGCACCTATTCGCAGTTTGAAATTCCGACTTTTTATACTAAAAATCTGCCAATTACTGAGAGCGGCAGTGGGTCACATTTTGCCCAAACCCCCCTTCAGTTTTCAAAATATCCCAAACATCCCAAATTCGATACCTGAGCCATATTTTGGACCCAAATTCTGTCTCTCTGCACCTTTTCGCAGTTTGAAATTCGGACTTTTTATACCAAAAATTTGCCAATTAATGAATGCGGTGCTGGGTCACATTTTGCATAAACCCCCCTGTAGTTTTCAAATTATCCCAAATATCCCAAATTCGATACCTGAGCCATATTTTGGACCCAAATTCTGCCTCTCTGCACCTATTCGCAGTTTGAAATTACGACTTTTTATACCAAAAAACTGCCAATTACTGAAAGAGGCGGTGGTTCACATTTTTCCAAAACCCCCCTGCAGTTTTCAAAATATCCCAAACATCCCAAATTCGATACCTGAGCCATATTTTGACCCAAATTCCGGCTCTCTGCACCTATTCGCCGTTTGAAATTCCTAGTTTTTATAAAAAAATCTGCCAATTACTGAGAGTGGCTATGGGACACATTTTGCTCAAACCCCCTTGCAGTTTTCAAAATATCCCAAATTCGATACCTGAGTCATATTTTGGACCCAAATTCTGGCTCTCTGCACCTATTCGCAGTTTGAAATTCCGAATTTTTATACCAAAAATATGCCAATTACTGAAAGCGGCGGTGGGTCACATTTTGTCCAAACCCCCCTGCAGTTTTCAAAATATCCCAAACATCCCAAATTCGATACCTGAGCCATATTATGGACCCAAATTCTGGCTCTCTGCACCTATTCGCAGTTTGAAATTCCGACTTTTTATACTAAAAATCTGCCAATTACTGAGAGCGGCAGTGGGTCACATTTTGCCCAAACCCCCCTTCAGTTTTCAAAATATCCCAAACATCCCAAATTCGATACCTGAGCCATATTTTGGACCCAAATTCTGTCTCTCTGCACCTTTTCGCAGTTTGAAATTCGGACTTTTTATACCAAAAATTTGCCAATTAATGAATGCGGTGCTGGGTCACATTTTGCATAAACCCCCCTGCAGTTTTCAAATTATCCCAAATATCCCAAATTCGATACCTGAGCCATATTTTGGACCCAAATTCTGCCTCTCTGCACCTATTCGCAGTTTGAAATTACGACTTTTTATACCAAAAAACTGCCAATTACTGAAAGAGGCGGTGGTTCACATTTTTCCAAAACCCCCCTGCAGTTTTCAAAATATCCCAAACATCCCAAATTCGATACCTGAGCCATATTTTGACCCAAATTCCGGCTCTCTGCACCTATTCGCCGTTTGAAATTCCTAGTTTTTATACAAAAAATCTGCCAATTACTGAGAGTGGCTATGGGACACATTTTGCTCAAACCCCCTTGCAGTTTTCAAAATATCCCAAATTCGATACCTGAGTCATATTTTGGACCCAAATTCTGGCTCTCTGCACCTATTCGCAGTTTGAAATTCCGAATTTTTATACCAAAAATATGCCAATTACTGAAAGCGGCGGTGGGTCACATTTTGCCCTAACCCCCCCCCCCCCTGCAGTTTTCAAAATATCCCAAACATCCAAAATTCGATACCTGAGCCATATTTTGGACCCAACTTCTGGCTGTCTGCACCTATTCGCAGTTTGAAATTCCGACTTTTTATACCAAAAATCTGCCAATTACTGAAAGCAGCGGTAGGTCACATTTTTCCCAAACCCCCCTGCAGTTTTCAAAATATCCCAAACATCCCAAATTCGATACCTTAGTTATATTTTGGACCCAAATTCTGGCTCTCTGCACCTATTTGCAGTTTTAAATTCCGACTTTTTATACCAAAAATAGGCCAATTACTGAACGCTGCGGTGGGTCACATTTTGCCCAAACGCCCCTGCAGTTTTCAAAATATCCCAAACATCCCAAATTCGATAAATGAGCCACATTTTGGACCCAAATTCTGGCTCTCTGCACCTATTCGCAATTTGAAATTCCGACTTTTTATACCAAAAATCTGCCAATTACTGAAAGCGGCGGTGGGTCACATTTTTCCCAAACCCCCCTGCAGTTTTCAAAATATCCCAAACATCCCAAATTCGATACCTGAGCCATATTTTGGACCGAAATTCTGGCTCTCTGCACCTATTCGACGTTTGAAATTCCGACTTTTTATACAAAAAATCAGCCAATTACTGAGAGCGCTATGCGTCACATTTTGCCCAAACCCCCTTGCAGTTTTCAAAATATCCCAATCATCCCAAATTCGATACCTGATCCATATTTTGGACCCAAATTCTGGCTCTGCACGTATTCGCAGTTTGAAATTCCAACTTTTTATACCAAAAATATGCCAATTACTGAAAGCAGTGGTGGGTCACATTTTGCCCAAACCCCCCTGTAGTTTTCAAAATATCCCGAACATCCCAAATTCGATACCCGAAACATAATTTGGACCAAAATTCTTGTTCTCTGCACCTATTCGCAGTTTGAAATTCCGAATTTTTATACCAAAAATCTGCCAATTACTGAAAGTGGCGGTAGGTCACATTTTGCCCAAACCCCCCTGTAGTTTTCAAAATATCCCAAACATCCCAAATTCCATACCTGATCCATATTTTGGACCCAAATTCTGGCTCTCTGCACCTATTCCCCATTTGAAATTCCGACTTTTTATACCAAAAATCTGCAAATTACTGAAAGCTGCGCGTGGGTCACATTTTGCCCAAACCCCCCTGCAGTTTTCAAAATATCCCAAACATCCCAAATTTGATACCTGAGCCATATTTTGGACCCAAATTCTGGCTATCTGCACCTATTCGCCGTTTGAAATTCCGACTTTTTATACAAAAAATTTGCCAATTAATGAATGCGGTGCTGGGTCACATTTTGCATAAACCCCCCTGCAGTTTTCAAATTATCCCAAATATCCCAAATTCGATACCTGAGCCATATTTTGGACCCAAATTCTGCCTCTCTGCACCTATTCGCAGTTTGAAATTACGACTTTTTATACCAAAAAACTGCCAATTACAGAAAGAGGCGGTGGTTCACATTTTTCCCAAACCCCCCTGCAGTTTTCAAAATATCCCAAACATCCCAAATTCGATACCTGAGCCATATTTTGACCCAAATTCCGGCTCTCTGCACCAATTCGCCGTTTGAAATTCCTAGTTTTTATACAAAAAATCTGCCAATTACTGAGAGTGGCTATGGGACACATTTTGATCAAACCCCCTTGCAGTTTTCAAAATATCCCAATCATCCCAAATTCGATACCTGATCCATATTTTGGACCAACCTTCTGGCTGTCTGCACCTATTCACAGTTTGAAATTCCGACTTTTATACCAAAAATATGCCAATTACTGAAAGCGGCGGTGGGTCACATTTTGCCCAAACCCCCCTGCAGTTTTCAAAATATCCCAAACATCCCAAATTTGATACCTGAGCCATATTTTGGACCCAAATTCTGGCTATCTGCACCTATTCGCCGTTTGAAATTCCGACTTTTTATACCAAAAATTTGCCAATTAATGAATGCGGTGCTGGGTCACATTTTGCATAAACCCCCCTGCAGTTTTCAAATTATCCCAAATATCCCAAATTCGATACCTGAGCCATATTTTGGACCCAAATTCTGCCTCTCTGCACCTATTCGCAGTTTGAAATTACGACTTTTTATACCAAAAAACTGCCAATTACAGAAAGAGGCGGTGGTTCACATTTTTCCCAAACCCCCCTGCAGTTTTCAAAATATCCCAAACATCCCAAATTCGATACCTGAGCCATATTTTGACCCAAATTCCGGCTCTCTGCACCAATTCGCCGTTTGAAATTCCTAGTTTTTATACAAAAAATCTGCCAATTACTGAGAGTGGCTATGGGACACATTTTGATCAAACCCCCTTGCAGTTTTCAAAATATCCCAATCATCCCAAATTCGATACCTGATCCATATTTTGGACCCAACTTCTGGCTGTCTGCACCTATTCACAGTTTGAAATTCCGACTTTTATACCAAAAATATGCCAATTACTGAAAGCGGCGGTGGGTCACATTTTGCCCAAACCCCCGTGCAGTTCTCAAAATATCCCAAACATCCCAAATTCGATACCTTAGTTATATTTTGGACCCAAATTCTGGCTCTCTGCCCCTATTTGCAGTTTTAAATTACGACTTTTTATACCAAAAATAGGCCAATTACTGAACGCCGCGGTGGGTCACATTTTGCCCAAACGCCCCTGCAGTTTTCAAAATATCCCAAACATCCCAAATTCGATACCTGAGTCATATTTTGGACCCAAATTCTGGCTCTCTGCACCTATTCGCTGTTTGAAATTCCGACTTTTTATACAAAAAATCTGCCAATTACTGAAAGAGGCGTTGGGTCATATTTTGCCCAAACCCCCTTGCAGTTTTCAAAATATCCCAAATTCGATACCTGAGCCATATTTTGGACCCAAATTCTGGATCTCTGCACCTATTCGCATTTTTAAATTCCGAATTTTTATAACAAAAATCTGCCAATTACTGAAAGCAGCGAAGGGTCACATTTTGCCCAAACCCCCCTGTAGTTTTCAAAATATCCCGAATATCCAAAATTCGATACCCGAGCCATATTTTGGACCCAAATTCTGGCTCTCTACACCTATTCGCAGTTTGAAACTAATAATTTTTATACCAAAAATATGCCAATTACTGAAAGCGGCGGAAGGGTCTCATTTTGCTCAAACCCCCCTGCAGTTTTCAGAATATCCCAAACATCCCAAATTCGATACCTGAGCCATATTATGGACCCAAATTCTGGCTCTCTGCACCTATTCGCAGTTTGAAATTCCGACTTTTTATACTAAAAATCTGCCAATTACTGAGAGCGGCGGTGGGTCACATTTTGCCCAAACCCCCCTTCAGTTTTCAAAATATCTCAAACATCCCAAATTCGATACCTGAGCCATATTTTGGACCCAAATTCTGGCTCTCTGCACCTTTTCGCAGTTTGAAATTCGGACTTTTTATACCAAAAATTTGCCAATTAATGAATACGGTGCTGGGTCACATTTTGCATAAACCCCCCTGCAGTTTTCAAATTATCCCAAACATCCCAAATTCGATTCCTGAGCCATATTTTGGACCCAAATTCTGCCTCTCTGCACCTATTCGCAGTTTGAAATTACGACTTTTTATACCAAAAATCTGCCAATTACTGAAAGAGGCGGTGGGTCACATTTTTCCCAAACCCCCCTGCAGTTTTCAAAATATCCCAAACATCCCAAATTCGATACCTGAGCCATATTTTGGAACCAAATTCTGGCTCTCTGCACCTATTCGCAATTTGAAATTCCGACTTTTTATACCAAAAATCTGCCAATTACTGAATGCGGCGGTGGGTCACATTTTTCCCAAACCCCCCTGAAGTTTTCAAAATATCCCAAACATCCCAAATTCGATACCTGAGCCATATTTTGGACCGAAATTCTGGCTCTCTGCACCTATTCGACGTTTGAAATTCCGACTTTTTATACAAAAAATCAGCCAATTACTGAGAGCGGCTATGCGTCACATTTTGCCCAAACCCCCTTGCAGTTTTCAAAATATCCCAATCATCCCAAATTCGATACCTGATCCATATTTTGGAACCAAATTCGGGCTCTGCACGTATTCGCAGTTTGAAATTCCGACTTTTTATACCAAAAATATGCCAATTACTGAAAGCAGCGGTGGGTTACATTTTGCCCAAACCCTCCTATAGTTCTCAAAATATCCCAAACATCCCAAATTCGATACCTGAGCCATATTTTGACCCAAATTCCGGCTCTCTGCACCAATTCGCCGTTTGAAATTCCTAGTTTTTATACAAAAAATCTGCCAATTACTGAGAGTGGCTATGGGACACATTTTGCTCAAACCCCCTTGCAGTTTTCAAAATATCCCAATCATCCCAAATTCGATACCTGATCCATATTTTGGACCCAACTTCTGGCTGTCTGCACCTATTCACAGTTTGAAATTCCGACTTTTATACCAAAAATATGCCAATTACTGAAAGCGGCGGTGGGTCACATTTTGCCCAAACCCCCGTGCAGTTCTCAAAATATCCCAAACATCCCAAATTCGATACCTTAGTTATATTTTGGACCCAAATTCTGGCTCTCTGCCCCTATTTGCAGTTTTAAATTACGACTTTTTATACCAAAAATAGGCCAATTACTGAACGCCGCGGTGGGTCACATTTTGCCCAAACGCCCCTGCAGTTTTCAAAATATCCCAAACATCCCAAATTCGATACCTGAGTCATATTTTGGACCCAAATTCTGGCTTTCTGCACCTATTCGCTGTTTGAAATTCCGACTTTTTATACAAAAAATCTGCCAATTACTGAAAGAGGCGTTGGGTCATATTTTGCCCAAACCCCCTTGCAGTTTTCAAAATATCCCAAATTCGATACCTGAGCCATATTTTGGACCCAAATTCTGGCTCTCTGCACCTATTCGCATTTTTAAATTCCGAATTTTTATAACAAAAATCTGCCAATTACTGAAAGCAGCGGAGGGTCACATTTTGCCCAAACCCCCCTGTAGTTTTCAAAATATCCCGAATATCCAAAATTCGATACCCGAGCCATATTTTGGACCCAAATTCTGGCTCTCTACACCTATTCGCAGTTTGAAACTAATAATTTTTATACCAAAAATATGCCAATTACTGAAAGCGGCGGAAGGGTCTCATTTTGCTCAAACCCCCCTGCAGTTTTCAGAATATCCCAAACATCCCAAATTCGATACCTGAGCCATATTATGGACCCAAATTCTGGCTCTCTGCACCTATTCGCAGTTTGAAATTCCGACTTTTTATACTAAAAATCTGCCAATTACTGAGAGCGGCGGTGGGTCACATTTTGCCCAAACCCCCCCTTCAGTTTTCAAAATATCTCAAACATCCCAAATTCGATACCTGAGCCATATTTTGGACCCAAATTCTGGCTCTCTGCACCTTTTCGCAGTTTGAAATTCGGAATTTTTATACCAAAAATTTGCCAATTAATGAATACGGTGCTGGGTCACATTTTGCATAAACCCCCCTGCAGTTTTCAAATTATCCCAAACATCCCAAATTCGATACCTGAGCCATATTTTGGACCCAAATTCTGCCTCTCTGCACCTATTCGCAGTTTGAAATTACGACTTTTTATACCAAAAATCTGCCAATTACTGAAAGAGGCGGTGGGTCACATTTTTCCCAAACCCCCCTGCAGTTTTCAAAATATCCCAAACATCCCAAATTCGATACCTGAGCCATATTTTGGAACCAAATTCTGGCTCTCTGCACCTATTCGCAATTTGAAATTCCGACTTTTTATACCAAAAATCTGCCAATTACTGAATGCGGCGGTGGGTCACATTTTTCCCAAACCCCCCTGAAGTTTTCAAAATATCCCAAACATCCCAAATTCGATACCTGAGCCATATTTTGGACCGAAATTCTGGCTCTCTGCACCTATTCGACGTTTGAAATTCCGACTTTTTATACAAAAAATCAGCCAATTACTGAGAGCGGCTATGCGTCACATTTTGCCCAAACCCCCTTGCAGTTTTCAAAATATCCCAATCATCCCAAATTCGATACCTGATCCATATTTTGGAACCAAATTCGGGCTCTGCACGTATTCGCAGTTTGAAATTCCGACTTTTTATACCAAAAATATGCCAATTACTGAAAGCAGCGGTGGGTTACATTTTGCCCAAACCCTCCTATAGTTCTCAAAATATCCCAAACATCCCAAATTCGATACCTGAGCCATATTTTGGACCCAAATTCTGGCTCTCTGCACCTACTCGCTGTTTGAAATTCCGACTTTTTATACAAAAAATCTGCCAATTACTGAAAGAGGCGGTGGGTCACATTTTGCCCAAACCCCCTTGCAGTTTTCAAAATATCCCAATCATCCCAAATTCGATACCTGATCCATATTTTGGACCCAAATTCTGCCTCTCTGCACGTATTCCCAGTTTGAAATTCCGACTTTTTATACCAAAAATATGCCAATTACTGAAAGCATCAGTGAGTCACATTTGGCCCAAACCCCCATGCAGTTTTCAAAATATCCCAAAAGTCCCAAATTCGATAAATGAGCCATATTTTGGACCCAAATTCTGGCTCTCTGCACCTATTCTCAGTTTTAAATTCCGAATTTTTATACCAAAAATCTGCCAATTACTGAAAGCGGCGGAGGGTCACATTTTGCCCAAACCCCCCGGTAGTTTTCAAAATATCCCGAACATCCAAAATTCGATACCCGAGCCATATTTTGGACCCAAATTCTGGTTCTCTGCACCTATTCGCAGTTTGAAATTAATAATTTTTATACCAAGAATATGCCAATTACTGAAAGAGGCTGTGTGTCACATTTTGCCTAAACCACCCAGCCGTTTTCCAAATATCCCAAACAACCCAAATTCGATACCTAATCCATATTATGGACCCAAATTCTGGCTCTCTGCATCTATTCGCAGTTTGAAATTCCGATTTTTTATACCAAAAATCTGCCAATCACTGAGAGCGGCGGTGGGTCACATATTGCCCAAACCCCCGTTGAGTTTTCAAAATATCCCAAACATCCCAAATTCGATACCTGAGCCATATTTTGGACCCAAATTCTGGCTCTCTGCACCTATTCGCAGTTTGAAATTCGGACTTTTTATACTAAAAATTTGCCAATTAATGAATGCGGTGCTGGGTCACATTTTGTCCAAACCCCCCTGCAGTTTTCAAAATATCCCAAACATCCCAAATTCGATACCTGAACCATATTTTGACCCAAATTCCGGCTCTCTGCCTATTCGCCGTTTGAAATTCCAACTTTTTATACAAAAAATCTGCCAATTACTGAGTGTGGCTATGGGACACATTTTGCTCAAACCCCCTTTCAGTTTTCAAAATATCCCAAATTCGATACCTGAGCCATATTTTGGACCCAAATTTTGGCTGTCTGCACCTATTCGCAGTTTGAAATTCCGACTTTTTATACCAAAAATATGCCAATTACTGAAAGCAGCGGTGGGTCACATTTTGCCCAAACCCCCCTATAGTTCTCAAAATATCCCAAACATCTCAAATTCGATACCCGAGCCATATTTTGGACCCAAATTCTGGCTCTCTGCACCTATTCGCAGTTTGAAATTCCGACTTTTTATACCAAAAATCTGCCAATTACTGAGAGCAGCGGTGGGTCATATTTTGCCCAAACCACCCTGCAGTTCTCAAAATATCCCAAGCATCCCAAATTCGACACCTGAGCTATATTTTGGACCCAAATTTTGGCTCTCTGCACCTATTCGCAGTTTGAAATTCCGACTTTTTATACAAAAAATCTGCCAATTACTGAAAGCAGCGGTAGGTCACATTTTTCCCAAACCCCCCTGCAGTTTTCAAAATATCCCCAACATCCCAAATTCGATACCTGAGTCATATTTTGGACCCAAATTCTGGCTCTCTGCACCTATTCGCTGTTTGAAATTCCGACTTTTTATACAAAAAATCTGCCAATTACTGAAAGAGGCGTTGGGTCACATTTTGCCCAAACCCCCTTGCAGTTTTCAAAATATCCCAAATTCGATACCTGAGCCATATTTTGGACCCAAATTCTGGCTCTCTGCACCTATTCGCAGTTTTAAATTCCGAATTTTTATACCAAAAATCTGCCAATTACTGAAAGCAGCGGAGGGTCACATTTTGCCCAAACCCCCCTGTAGTTTTCAAAATATCCCGAATATCCAAAATTCGATACCCGAGCCATATTTTGGACCCAAATTCTGGCTCTCTGCACCTATTCGCAGTTCGAAACTAATAATTTTTATACCAAAAATATGCCAATTACTGAAAGCGGCGGAAGGGTCACATTTTACTCAAACCCCCCTGCAGTTTTCAGAATATCCCAAACATCCCAAATTCGATACCTGAGCCATATTATGGACCCAAATTCTGGCTCTCTGCACCTATTCGCAGTTTGAAATTCCGACTTTTTATACTAAAAATCTGCCAATTACTGAGAGCGGCGGTGGGTCACATTTTGCCCAAACCCCCCTTCAGTTTTCAAAATATCCCAAACATCCCAAATTCGATACCTGAGCCATATTTTGGACCCAAATTCTGGCTCTCTGAACCTTTTCGCAGTTTGAAATTCGGACTTTTTATACCAAAAATTTGCCAATTAATGAATACGGTGCTGGGTCACATTTTGCATAAACCCCCCTGCAGTTTTCGAATTATCCCAAACATCCCAAATTTGATACCTGAGCCATATTTTGGACCCAAATTCTGCCTCTCTGCACCTATAGAGAGGCACCTATAGGTGCACTCTGCACCTATAGTTTGCACGAATAGGTGCAAACTGCACCTATTCGCAGTTTGAAATTCCGACTTTTTATAACAAAAATCTGTCAATTACTGAGAGCGGCGGTGGGTCACATTTTGCCCAAACCCCCCCTTCAGTTTTCAAAATATCCCAAACATCCCAAATTCGATACCTGAGCCATATTTTGACCCAAATTCCGGCTCTCTGCACCTATTCGCCGTTTGAAATTCCGACTTTTTATACAAAAAATCTGCCTATTACTGAGAGTGGCTATGGGACACATTTTGCTCAAACCCCCTTGCAGTTTTCAAAATATCCCAAATTCGATACCTGAGCCATATTTTGGACCCAAATTCTGGCTCTCTGCACCTATTCGCAGTTTGAAATTCCGAATTTTTATACCAAAATTATGCCAATTACTGAAAGCGGCGGTGGGTCACAATTTGCCCAAACCCCCCCCCTGCAGTTTTCAAAATATCCCAAACATCCCAAATTCGATACCTGAGCCATATTATGGACCCAAATTCTAGCTCTCTGCACCTATTCGCAGTTTGAAATTCCGACTTTTTATACCAAAAATCTGTCAATTACTGAGAGCGGCGGTGGGTCACATTTTGTCTAAACCCAACTTCAGTTTTCAAAATATCCCAAACATCCCAAATTCGATACGTGAGCCATATTTTGGACCCAAATTCTAGCTCTCTGCACCTATTCGCAGTTTGAAATTCGGACTATTTATACCAAAATTTTTCCAATTAAAGAATGCGGCGCAGGGTAACATTTTGCCCAAACCCTCCTGCAGTTTTCAAAATATCCCAAACATCCCAATTTCGATACATGAGCCATATTTTGGACCCAATTTCTGGCTCTCTGCACCTATTCGCAGTTTGAAATTCCGACTTTTTATACCAAAAATATGCCAATTACTGAAAGCGGCGGTGGGTCATATTTTTCCCAAACCCCCCTGCAGTTTTCAAAATATCCGAAACATCCCAAATTCGATACCTGAGCCATATTTTGGACCCAAATTCTGGCTCTCTGCACCTATTCGCTGTTTAAAATTCCGACTTTTTATACAAAAAATCTGCCAATTACTGAAAGCAGCAGTGGGTCACATTTTGCCCAAACCCCCTGCAGTTTTCAAAATATCCCAAAAATCCGAAATTCGATACCTGAGCAATATTTTGGACCCAAATTCTGGCTCTCTGCACCTATTCGCAGTTTGAAATTCCGAATTTTTATACCAAAAATATGCCAATTACTGAAAGCGGCGGTGGGTCACATTTTGCCCTAACCCCCCCCCCTGCAGTTTTCAAAATATCCCAAACATCCAAAATTCGATACCTGAGCCATATTTTGGACCCAACTTCTGGCTGTCTGCACCTATTCGCAGTTTGAAATTCCGACTTTTTATACCAAAAATCTGCCAATTACTGAAAGCAGCGGTAGGTCACATTTTTCCCAAACCCCCCTGCAGTTTTCAAAATATCCCAAACATCCCAAATTCGATACCTTAGTTATATTTTGGACCCAAATTCTGGCTCTCTGCACCTATTTGCAGTTTTAAATTCCGACTTTTTATACCAAAAATAGGCCAATTACTGAACGCTGCGGTGGGTCACATTTTGCCCAAACGCCCCTGCAGTTTTCAAAATATCCCAAACATCCCAAATTCGATACATAAGCCACATTTTGGACCCAAATTCTGGCTCTCTGCACCTATTCGCAATTTGAAATTCCGACTTTTTATACCAAAAATCTGCCAATTACTGAAAGAGGCGTTGGGTCATATTTTGCCCAAACCCCCTTGCAGTTTTCAAAATATCCCAAACATCCCAAATTCGATACCTTAGTTATATTTTGGACCCAAATTCTGGCTCTCTGCACCTATTTGCAGTTTTAAATTCCGACTTTTTATACCAAAAATAGACCAATTACTGAACGCTGCGGTGGGTCACATTTTGCCCAAACGCCCCTGCAGTTTTCAAAATATCCCAAACATCCCAAATTCGATACATGAGCCACATTTTGGACCCAAATTCTGGCTCTCTGCACCTATTCGCAATTTGAAATTCCGACTTTTTATACCAAAAATCTGCCAATTACTGAAAGAGGCGTTGGGTCATATTTTGCCCAAACCCCCTTGCAGTTTTCAAAATATCCCAAACATCCCAAATTCGATACCTTAGTTATATTTTGGACCCAAATTCTGGCTCTGCACGTATTCGCAGTTTGAAATTCCGACTTTTTATACCAAAAATATGCCAATTACTGAAAGCAGTGGTGGGTCACATTTTGCCCAAACCCCCCTGCAGTTTTCAAAATATCCCAAACATCCCAAATTCGATACCTTAGCAATATTTTGGACCCAAATTCTGGCTCTCTGCACCTATTCGCAGTTTGAAATTCCGAATTTTTATACAAAAAATCTGCCAATTACTGAAAGCGGCGGTAGGTCACATTTTGCCCAAACCCCCCTGTAGTTTTCAAAATATCCCGAACATCCCAAATTCGATACCCGAAACATATTTTGGGCCAAAATTCTTGCTCTCTGCACCTATTCGCAGTTTGAAATTCCGAATTTTTATACCAAAAATCTGCCAATTACTGAAAGTGGCGGTAGGTCACATTTTGCCCAAACCCCCCTGTAGTTTTCAAAATATCCCAAACATCCCAAATTCCATACCTGATCCATATTTTGGACCCAAATTCTGGCTCTCTGCACCTATTCGTTATTTGAAATTCCGACTTTTTATACCAAAAATCTGCCAATTACTGAAAGCGGCGGTGGGTCACATTTTGCCCAAACCCCCCTGCAGTTTTCAAAATATCCCAAACATCCCAAATTTGATACCTGAGCCATATTTTGGACCCAAATTCTGGCTCTCTGCACCTATTCGCCGTTTGAAATTCCGACTTTTTATACGAAAAATCTGCCAATTACTGAAAGCGGCGGTGGGTCACATTTTGCCCAAACCCCCGTGCAGTTTTCAAAATATCCCAAACATCCCAAATTCGATACCTGAGCCATATTATGGACCCAAATTCTGGCTCTCTGCACCTATTCGCAGTTTGAAATTCCGACTTTTTATACTAAAAATCTGCCAATTACTGAGAGCGGCAGTGGGTCACATTTTGCCCAAACCCCCCTTCAGTTTTCAAAATATCCCAAACATCCCAAATTCGATACCTGAGCCATATTTTGGACCCAAATTCTGGCTCTCTGCACCTTTTCGCAGTTTGAAATTCGGACTTTTTATACCAAAAATTTGCCAATTAATGAATGCGGTGCTGGGTCACATTTTGCATAAACCCCCCTGCAGTTTTCAAATTATCCCAAATATCCCAAATTCGATACCTGAGCCATATTTTGGACCCAAATTCTGCCTCTCTGCACCTATTCGCAGTTTGAAATTACGACTTTTTATACCAAAAAACTGCCAATTACTGAAAGAGGCGGTGGTTCACATTTTTCCCAAACCCCCCTGCAGTTTTCAAAATATCCCAAACATCCCAAATTCGATACCTGAGCCATATTTTGACCCAAATTCCGGCTCTCTGCACCTATTCGCCGTTTGAAATTCCTAGTTTTTATAAAAAAATCTGCCAATTACTGAGAGTGGCTATGGGACACATTTTGCTCAAACCCCCTTGCAGTTTTCAAAATATCCCAAATTCGATACCTGAGTCATATTTTGGACCCAAATTCTGGCTCTCTGCACCTATTCGCAGTTTGAAATTCCGAATTTTTATACCAAAAATATGCCAATTACTGAAAGCGGCGGTGGGTCACATTTTGCCCTAACA
The DNA here is from genome assembly GCF_040958095.1 of Procambarus clarkii. Lineage (NCBI taxonomy): Eukaryota > Metazoa > Arthropoda > Malacostraca > Decapoda > Cambaridae > Procambarus > Procambarus clarkii. The sequence continues at coordinate 2,714,126 of NC_091226.1, forward strand.
ACCCCCCCCCCCCCCCCTGCAGTTTTCAAAATATCCCAAACATCCAAAATTCGATACCTGAGCCATATTTTGGACCCAACTTCTGGCTGTCTGCACCTATTCGCAGTTTGAAATTCCGACTTTTTATACCAAAAATCTGCCAATTACTGAAAGCAGCGGTAGGTCACATTTTTCCCAAACCCCCCTGCAGTTTTCAAAATATCCCAAACATCCCAAATTCGATACCTTAGTTATATTTTGGACCCAAATTCTGGCTCTCTGCACCTATTTGCAGTTTTAAATTCCGACTTTTTATACCAAAAATAGGCCAATTACTGAACGCTGCGGTGGGTCACATTTTGCCCAAACGCCCCTGCAGTTTTCAAAATATCCCAAACATCCCAAATTCGATACATGAGCCACATTTTGGACCCAAATTCTGGCTCTCTGCACCTATTCGCAATTTGAAATTCCGACTTTTTATACCAAAAATCTGCCAATTACTGAAAGCGGCGGTGGGTCACATTTTTCCCAAACCCCCCTGCAGTTTTCAAAATATCCCAAACATCCCAAATTCGATACCTGAGCCATATTTTGGACCGAAATTCTGGCTCTCTGCACCTATTCGACGTTTGAAATTCCGACTTTTTATACAAAAAATCAGCCAATTACTGAGAGCGGCTATGCGTCACATTTTGCCCAAACCCCCTTGCAGTTTTCAAAATATCCCAATCATCCCAAATTCGATACCTGATCCATATTTTGGACCCAAATTCTGGCTCTGCACGTATTCGCAGTTTGAAATTCCGACTTTTTATACCAAAAATATGCCAATTACTGAAAGCAGTGGTGGGTCACATTTTGCCCAAACCCCCCTGCAGTTTTCAAAATATCCCAAACATCCCAAATTCGATACCTTAGCAATATTTTGGACCCAAATTCTGGCTCTCTGCACCTATTCGCAGTTTGAAATTCCGAATTTTTATACAAAAAATCTGCCAATTACTGAAAGTGGCGGTAGGTCACATTTTGCCCAAACCCCCCTGTAGTTTTCAAAATATCCCAAACATCCCAAATTCCATACCTGATCCATATTTTGGACCCAAATTCTGGCTCTCTGCACCTATTCGCCATTTGAAATTCCGACTTTTTATACCAAAAATCTGCAAATTACTGTAAGCGCGCGGTGGGTCACATTTTGCCCAAACCCCCCTGCAGTTTTCAAAATATCCCAAACAACCCAAATTTGATACCTGAGCCATATTTTGGACCCAAATTCTGGCTCTCTGCACCTATTCGCCGTTTGAAATTCCGACTTTTTATACGAAAAATCTGCCAATTACTGAAAGCGGCGGTGGGTCACATTTTGCCCAAACCCCCCTGCAGTTTTCAAAATATCCCAAACATCCCAAATTCGATACCTGAGCCATATTATGGACCCAAATTCTGGCTCTCTGCACCTATTCGCAGTTTGAAATTCTGACTTTTTATACTAAAAATCTGCCAATTACTGAGAGCGGCAGTGGGTCACATTTTGCCCAAACCCCCCTTCAGTTTTCAAAATATCCCAAACATCCCAAATTCGATACCTGAGCCATATTTTGGACCCAAATTCTGGCTCTCTGCACCTTTTCGCAGTTTGAAATTCGGATTTTTATACCAAAAATTTGCCAATTAATGAATGCGGTGCTGGGTCACATTTTGCATAAACCCCCCTGCAGTTTTCAAATTATCCCAAATATCCCAAATTCGATACCTGAGCCATATTTTGGACCCAAATTCTGCCTCTCTGCACCTATTCGCAGTTTGAAATTACGACTTTTTATACCAAAAAACTGCCAATTACTGAAAGAGGCGGTGGTTCACATTTTTCCCAAACCCCCCTGCAGTTTTCAAAATATCCCAAACATCCCAAATTCGATACCTGAGCCATATTTTGACCCAAATTCCGGCTCTCTGCACCTATTCGCCGTTTGAAATTCCTAGTTTTTATACAAAAAATCTGCCAATTACTGAGAGTGGCTATGGGACACATTTTGCTCAAACCCCCTTGCAGTTTTCAAAATATCCCAATCATCCCAAATTCGATACCTGATCCATATTTTGGACCCAACTTCTGGCTGTCTGCACTTATTCACAGTTTGAAATTCCGACTTTTATACCAAAAATATGCCAATTACTGAAAGCGGCGGTGGGTCACACTTTGCCCAAACCCCCGTGCAGTTCTCAAAATATCCCAAACATCCCAAATTCGATACCTTAGTTATATTTTGGACCCAAATTCTGGCTCTCTGCCCCTATTTGCAGTTTTAAATTACGACTTTTTATACCAAAAATAGGCCAATTACTGAACGCCGCGGTGGGTCACATTTTGCCCAAACGCCCCTGCAGTTTTCAAAATATCCCAAACATCCCAAATTCGATACCTGAGTCATATTTTGGACCCAAATTCTGGCTCTCTGCACCTATTCGCTGTTTAAAATTCCGACTTTTTATACAAAAAATCTGCCAATTACTGAAAGAGGCGTTGGGTCATATTTTGCACAAACCCCCTTGCAGTTTTCAAAATATCCCAAATTCGATACCTGAGCCATATTTTGGACCCGAATTCTGGCTCTCTGCACCTATTCGCATTTTTAAATTCCGAATTTTTATACCAAAAATCTGCCAATTACTGAAAGCAGCGGAGGGTCACATTTTGCCCAAACCCCCCTGTAGTTTTCAAAATATCCCGAATATCCAAAATTCGATACCCGAGCCATATTTTGGACCCAAATTCTGGCTCTCTGCACCTATTCGCAGTTTGAAACTAATAATTTTTATACCAAAAATATGCCAATTACTGAAAGCGGCGGAAGGGTCTCATTTTGCTCAAACCCCCCTGCAGTTTTCAGAATATCCCAAACATCCCAAATTCGATACCTGAGCCATATTATGGACCCAAATTCTGGCTCTCTGCACCTATTCGCAGTTTGAAATTCCGACTTTTTATACTAAAAATCTGCCAATTACTGAGAGCGGCGGTGGGTCACATTTTGCCCAAACCCCCCTTCAGTTTTCAAAATATCTCAAACATCCCAAATTCGATACCTGAGCCATATTTTGGACCCAAATTCTGGCTCTCTGCACCTTTTCGCAGTTTGAAATTCGGACTTTTTATACCAAAAATTTGCCAAATAATGAATACGGTGCTGGGTCACATTTTGCATAAACCCCCCTGCAGTTTTCAAATTATCCCAAACATCCCAAATTCGATACCTGAGCCATATTTTGGACCCAAATTCTGCCTCTCTGCACCTATTCGCAGTTTGAAATTACGACTTTTTATACCAAAAATCTGCCAATTACTGAAAGAGGCGGTGGGTCACGCTTTCCCAAACCCCCCTGCAGTTTTCAAAATATCCTAAACATCCCAAATTCGATACCTGATCCATATTTTGGACCCAAATTCTGGCTCTCTGCACGTATTCCCAGTTTGAAATTCCGACTTTTTATACCAAAAATATGCCAATTACTGAAAGCATCAGTGAGTCACATTTGGCCCAAACCCCCATGCAGTTTTCAAAATATCCCAAAAGTCCCAAATTCGATAAATGAGCCATATTTTGGACAAAAATTCTGGCTCTCTGCACCTATTCTCAGTTTTAAATTCCGAATTTTTATACCAAAAATCTGCCAATTACTGAAAGCGGCGGAGGGTCACATTTTGCCCAAACCCCCCGGTAGTTTTCAAAATATCCCGAACATCCAAAATTCGATACCCGAGCCATATTTTGGACCCAAATTCTGGCTCTCTGCACCTATTCGCAGTTTGAAATTAATAATTTTTATACCAAGAATATGCCAATTACTGAAAGAGGCTGTGTGTCACATTTTGCCTAAACCACCCAGCCGTTTTCAAAATATCCCAAACAACCCAAATTCGATACCTAATCCATATTATGGATCCAAATTCTGGCTCTCTGCATCTATTCGCAGTTTGAAATTCCGACTTTTTATACCATAAATCTGCCAATCACTGAGAGCGGCGGTGGGTCACATATTGCCCAAACCCCCGTTGAGTTTTCAAAATATCCCAAACATCCCAAATTCGATACCTGAGCCATATTTTGGACCCAAATTCTGGCTCTCTGCACCTATTCGCAGTTTGAAATTCGGACTTTTTATACCAAAAATTTGCCAATTAATGAATGCGGTGCTGGGTCACATTTTGTCCAAACCCCCCTGCAGTTTTCAAAATATCCCAAACATCCCAAATTCGATACCTGAACCATATTTTGACCCAAATTCCGGCTCTCTGCCAATTCGCCGTTTGAAATTCCTAGTTTTTATACAAAAAATCTGCCAATTACTGAGAGTGGCTATGGGACACATTTTGCTCAAACCCCCTTGCAGTTTTCAAAATATCCCAAAAGTCCCAAATTCGATAAATGAGCCATATTTTGGACAAAAATTCTGGCTCTCTGCACCTATTCTCAGTTTTAAATTCCGAATTTTTATACCAAAAATCTGCCAATTACTGAAAGCGGCGGAGGGTCACATTTTGCCCAAACCCCCCGGTAGTTTTCAAAATATCCCGAACATCCAAAATTCGATACCCGAGCCATATTTTGGACCCAAATTCTGGCTCTCTGCACCTATTCGCAGTTTGAAATTAATAATTTTTATACCAAGAATATGCCAATTACTGAAAGAGGCTGTGTGTCACATTTTGCCTAAACCACCCAGCCGTTTTCAAAATATCCCAAACAACCCAAATTCGATACCTAATCCATATTATGGATCCAAATTCTGGCTCTCTGCATCTATTCGCAGTTTGAAATTCCGACTTTTTATACCATAAATCTGCCAATCACTGAGAGCGGCGGTGGGTCACATATTGCCCAAACCCCCGTTGAGTTTTCAAAATATCCCAAACATCCCAAATTCGATACCTGAGCCATATTTTGGACCCAAATTCTGGCTCTCTGCACCTATTCGCAGTTTGAAATTCGGACTTTTTATACCAAAAATTTGCCAATTAATGAATGCGGTGCTGGGTCACATTTTGTCCAAACCCCCCTGCAGTTTTCAAAATATCCCAAACATCCCAAATTCGATACCTGAACCATATTTTGACCCAAATTCCGGCTCTCTGCCTATTCGCCGTTTGAAATTCCTAGTTTTTATACAAAAAATCTGCCAATTACTGAGAGTGGCTATGGGACACATTTTGCTCAAACCCCCTTGCAGTTTTCAAAATATCCCAATCATCCCAAATTCGATACCTGATCCATATTTTGGACCCAACTTCTGGCTGTCTGCACCTATTCACAGTTTGAAATTCCGACTTTTATACCAAAAATATGCCAATTACTGAAAGCGGCGGTGGGTCACATTTTGCCCAAACCCCCGTGCAGTTCTCAAAATATCCCAAACATCCCAAATTCGATACCTTAGTTATATTTTGGACCCAAATTCTGGCTCTCTGCCCCTATTTGCAGTTTTAAATTACGACTTTTTATACCAAAAATAGGCCAATTACTGAACGCCGCGGTGGGTCACATTTTGCCCAAACGCCCCTGCAGTTTTCAAAATATCCCAAACATCCCAAATTCGATACCTGAGTCATATTTTGGACCCAAATTCTGGCTCTCTGCACCTATTCGCTGTTTGAAATTCCGACTTTTTATACAAAAAATCTGCCAATTACTGAAAGAGGCGTTGGGTCATATTTTGCCCAAACCCCCTTGCAGTTTTCAAAATATCCCAAATTCGATACCTGAGCCATATTTTGGACCCGAATTCTGGCTCTCTGCACCTATTCGCATTTTTAAATTCCGAATTTTTATACCAAAAATCTGCCAATTACTGAAAGCAGCGGAGGGTCACATTTTGCCCAAACCCCCCTGTAGTTTTCAAAATATCCCGAATATCCAAAATTCGATACCCGAGCCATATTTTGGACCCAAATTCTGGCTCTCTGCACCTATTCGCAGTTTGAAACTAATAATTTTTATACCAAAAATATGCCAATTACTGAAAGCGGCGGAAGGGTCTCATTTTGCTCAAACCCCCCTGCAGTTTTCAGAATATCCCAAACATCCCAAATTCGATACCTGAGCCATATTATGGACCCAAATTCTGGCTCTCTGCACCTATTCGCAGTTTGAAATTCCGACTTTTTATACTAAAAATCTGCCAATTACTGAGAGCGGCGGTGGGTCACATTTTGCCCAAACCCCCCTTCAGTTTTCAAAATATCTCAAACATCCCAAATTCGATACCTGAGCCATATTTTGGACCCAAATTCTGGCTCTCTGCACCTTTTCGCAGTTTGAAATTCGGACTTTTTATACCAAAAATTTGCCAATTAATGAATACGGTGCTGGGTCACATTTTGCATAAACCCCCCTGCAGTTTTCAAATTATCCCAAACATCCCAAATTCGATACCTGAGCCATATTTTGGAACCAAATTCTGGCTCTCTGCACCTATTCGCAGTTTGAAATTACGACTTTTTATACCAAAAATCTGCCAATTACTGAAAGAGGCGGTGGGTCACATTTTTCCCAAACCCCCCTGCAGTTTTCAAAATATCCTAAACATCCCAAATTCGATACCTGAGCCATATTTTGGAACCAAATTCTGGCTCTCTGCACCTATTCGCAATTTGAAATTCCGACTTTTTATACCAAAAATCTGCCAATTACTGAAAGCGGCGGTGGGTCACATTTTTCCCAAACCCCCCTGAAGTTTTCAAAATATCCCAAACATCCCAAATTCGATACCTGAGCCATATTTTGGACCGAAATTCTGGCTCTCTGCACCTATTCGACGTTTGAAATTCAGACTTTTTATACAAAAAATCAGCCAATTACTGAGAGCGGCTATGCGTCACATTTTGCCCAAACCCCCTTGCAGTTTTCAAAATATCCCAATCATCCCAAATTCGATACCTGATCCATATTTTGGAACCAAATTCGGGCTCTGCACGTATTCGCAGTTTGAAATTCCGACTTTTTATACCAAAAATATGCCAATTACTGAAAGCAGCGGTGGGTTACATTTTGCCCAAACCCTCCTATAGTTCTCAAAATATTCCAAACATCCCAAATTCGATACCTGATCCATATTTTGGACCCAAATTCTGGCTCTCTGCACCTATTCGCTATTTGAAATTCCGACTTTTTATACAAAAAATCTGCCAATTACTGAAAGAGGCGGTGGGTCACATTTTGCCCAAACCCCCTTGCAGTTTTCAAAATATCCCAATCATCCCAAATTCGATACCTGATCCATATTTTGGACCCAAATTCTGGCTCTCTGCACGTATTCCCAGTTTGAAATTCCGACTTTTTATACCAAAAATATGCCAATTACTGAAAGCATCAGTGAGTCACATTTGGCCCAAACCCCCATGCAGTTTTCAAAATATCCCAAAAGTCCCAAATTCGATAAATGAGCCATATTTTGGACAAAAATTCTGGCTCTCTGCACCTATTCTCAGTTTTAAATTCCGAATTTTTATACCAAAAATCTGCCAATTACTGAAAGCGGCGGAGGGTCACATTTTGCCCAAACCCCCCGGTAGTTTTCAAAATATCCCGAACATCCAAAATTCGATACCCGAGCCATATTTTGGACCCAAATTCTGGCTCTCTGCACCTATTCGCAGTTTGAAATTAATAATTTTTATACCAAGAATATGCCAATTACTGAAAGAGGCCGTGTGTCACATTTTGCCTAAACCACCCAGCCGTTTTCAAAATATCCCAAACAACCCAAATTCGATACCTAATCCATATTATGGACCCAAATTCTGGCTCTCTGCATCTATTCGCAGTTTGAAATTCCGACTTTTTATACCATAAATCTGCCAATCACTGAGAGCGGCGGTGGGTCACATATTGCCCAAACCCCCGTTGAGTTTTCAAAATATCCCAAACATCCCAAATTCGATACCTGAGCCATATTTTGGACCCAAATTCTGGCTCTCTGCACCTATTCGCAGTTGGAAATTCGGCCTTTTTAAACAAAAAATTTGCCAATTAATGAATGCGGTGCTGGGTCACATTTTGTCCAAACCCCCCTGCAGTTTTCAAAATATCCCAAACATCCCAAATTCGATACCTGAACCATATTTTGACCCAAATTCCGGCTCTCTGCCTATTCGCCGTTTGAAATTCCGACTTTTTATACAAAAAATCTGCCAATTACTGAGTGTGGCTATGGGACACATTTTGCTCAAACCCCCTTTCAGTTTTCAAAATATCCCAAATTCGATACCTGAGCCATATTTTGGACCCAAATTTTGGCTGTCTGCACCTATTCGCAGTTTGAAATTCCGACTTTTTATACCAAAAATATGCCAATTACTGAAAGCAGCGGTGGGTCACATTTTGCCCAAACCCCCCTATAGTTCTCAAAATATCCCAAACATCTCAAATTCGATACCTGAGCCATATTTTGGACCCAAATTCTGGCTCTCTGCACCTATTCGCTGTTTGAAATTCCGACTTTTTATACCAAAAATCTGCCAATTACTGAGAGCAGCGGTGGGTCATATTTTGCCCAAACCACCCTGCAGTTCTCAAAATATCCCAAGCATCCCAAATTCGACACCTGAGCCATATTTTGGACCCAAATTTTGGCTCTCTGCACCTATTCGCAGTTTGAAATTCCGACTTTTTATACAAAAAATCTGCCAATTACTGAAAGCAGCGGTAGGTCACATTTTTCCCAAACCCCCCTGCAGTTTTCAAAATATCCCCAACATCCCAAATTCGATACCTGAGTCATATTTTGGACCCAAATTCTGGCTCTCTGCACCTATTCGCTGTTTGAAATTCCGACTTTTTATACAAAAAATCTGCCAATTACTGAAAGAGGCGTTGGGTCACATTTTGCCCAAACCCCCTTGCAGTTTTCAAAATATCCCAAATTCGATACCTGAGCCATATTTTGGACCCAAATTCTGGCTCTCTGCACCTATTCGCAGTTTTAAATTCCGAATTTTTATACCAAAAATCTGCCAATTACTGAAAGCAGCGGAGGGTCACATTTTGCCCAAACCCCCCTGTAGTTTTCAAAATATCCCGAATATCCAAAATTCGATACCCGAGCCATATTTTGGACCCAAATTCTGGCTCTCTGCACCTATTCGCAGTTCGAAACTAATAATTTTTATACCAAAAATATGCCAATTACTGAAAGCGGCGGAAGGGTCACATTTTACTCAAACCCCCCTGCAGTTTTCAGAATATCCCAAACATCCCAAATTCGATACCTGAGCCATATTATGGACCCAAATTCTGGCTCTCTGCACCTATTCGCAGTTTGAAATTCCGACTTTTTATACTAAAAATCTGCCAATTACTGAGAGCGGCGGTGGGTCACATTTTGCCCAAACCCCCCTTCAGTTTTCAAAATATCCCAAACATCCCAAATTCGATACCTGAGCCATATTTTGGACCCAAATTCTGCCTCTCTGCACCTATAGAGAGGCACCTATAGGTGCACTCTGCACCTATAGTTTGCACGAATAGGTGCAAACTGCACCTATTCGCAGTTTGAAATTCCGACTTTTTATAACAAAAATCTGTCAATTACTGAGAGCGGCGGTGGGTCACATTTTGCCCAAACCCCCCCTTCAGTTTTCAAAATATCCCAAACATCCCAAATTCGATACCTGAGCCATATTTTGACCCAAATTCCGGCTCTCTGCACCTATTCGCCGTTTGAAATTCCGACTTTTTATACAAAAAATCTGCCTATTACTGAGAGTGGCTATGGGACACATTTTGCTCAAACCCCCTTGCAGTTTTCAAAATATCCCAAATTCGATACCTGAGCCATATTTTGGACCCAAATTCTGGCTCTCTGCACCTATTCGCAGTTTGAAATTCCGAATTTTTATACCAAAATTATGCCAATTACTGAAAGCGGCGGTGGGTCACAATTTGCCCAAACCCCCCCCCCCCTGCAGTTTTCAAAATATCCCAAACATCCCAAATTCGATACCTGAGCCATATTATGGACCCAAATTCTAGCTCTCTGCACCTATTCGCAGTTTGAAATTCCGACTTTTTATACCAAAAATCTGTCAATTACTGAGAGCGGCGGTGGGTCACATTTTGTCTAAACCCAACTTCAGTTTTCAAAATATCCCAAACATCCCAAATTCGATACGTGAGCCATATTTTGGACCCAAATTCTAGCTCTCTGCACCTATTCGCAGTTTGAAATTCGGACTATTTATACCAAAATTTTTCCAATTAAAGAATGCGGCGCAGGGTAACATTTTGCCCAAACCCTCCTGCAGTTTTCAAAATATCCCAAACATCCCAATTTCGATACATGAGCCATATTTTGGACCCAATTTCTGGCTCTCTGCACCTATTCGCAGTTTGAAATTCCGACTTTTTATACCAAAAATATGCCAATTACTGAAAGCGGCGGTGGGTCATATTTTTCCCAAACCCCCCTGCAGTTTTCAAAATATCCGAAACATCCCAAATTCGATACCTGAGCCATATTTTGGACCCAAATTCTGGCTCTCTGCACCTATTCGCTGTTTAAAATTCCGACTTTTTATACAAAAAATCTGCCAATTACTGAAAGCAGCAGTGGGTCACATTTTGCCCAAACCCCCTGCAGTTTTCAAAATATCCCAAAAATCCGAAATTCGATACCTGAGCAATATTTTGGACCCAAATTCTGGCTCTCTGCACCTATTCGCAGTTTTAAATTCCGAAATTTATACCAAAAATCTGCCAATTACTGAAAGCAGCGGAGGGTCACATTTTGCCCAAACCCCCTAGTAGTTTTCAAAATATCCAGAACATCCAAAATTCGTTACCCGAGCCATATTTTGGACCCAAATTCTGGCTCTCTGCACCTATTCGCAGTTTGAAATTAATAATTTTTATAACAAAAATATGCCAATTACTGAAAGAGGCTGTGTGTCACATTTTGCCTAAACCCCCCAGCCGTTTTTAAAATATCCCAAACATCCCAAATTCGATACCTGAGCCATATTTTGGACCCAAATTCTGGCTCTCTGCACCTATTCGCAGTTTGAAATTCCGACTTTTTATACCAAAAATCTGCCAATTACTGAAAGCGGTGGTGGGTCACATTTTGCCCAAAACCCCCTGCAGTTTTCAAAATATCACAAACATCCCAAATTCGATACCTGAGCCATATTATGGACCCAAATTCTAGCTCTCTGCACCTATTCGCTGTTTGAAATTCCGACTTTTTATACAAAAAATCTGCCTATTACTGAGAGTGGCTATGGGACACATTTTACTCAAACCCCCTTGCAGTTTTCAAAATATCCCAAATTCAATACCTGAGCCATATTTTGGACCCAAATTATGGCTCTCTGCACCTATTCGCAGTTTGAAATTCCGAATTTTTATACCAAAAATATGCCAATTACTGAAAGCGGCGGTGGGTCACAATTTGCCCCCCCCCCCACCCTGCAGTTTTCAAAATATCCCAAACATCCCAAATTCGATACCTGAGCAATATTATGGACCCAAATTCTAGCTCTCTGCACCTATTCGGAGTTTGAAATTCCGACTTTTTATACCAAAAACTGTCAATTACTGAGAGCGGCGGTGGGTCACATTTTGTCTAAACCCCACTTCAGTTTTCAAAATATCCCAAACATCCCAAATTCGATACGTGAGCCATATTTTCTACCCAAATTCTGGCTCTCTGCACCTATTCGCAGTTTGAAATTCGGACTATTTATACCAAAAATTTGCCAATTAAAGAATGCGGCGCAGGGTAACATTTTGCCCAAACCCCCCTGCAGTTTTCAAAATATCCCAAACATCCCAATTTCGATACATGAGCCATATTTTGGACCCAATTTCTGGCTCTCTGCACCTATTCGCAGTTTGAAATTCCGACTTTTTATACCAAAAATATGCCAATTACTGAAAGCGGCGGTGGGTCATATTTTTCCCAAACCCCCCTGCAGTTTTCAAAATATCCCAAACATCCCACATTCGATACCTGAGCCATATTTTGGACCCAAATTCTGGCTCTCTGCACCTATTCGATGTTTAAAATTCCGACTTTTTATACAAAAAATCTGCCAATTACTGAAAGCAGCAGTGGGTCACATTTTGCCCAAACCCCCTGCAGTTTTCAAAATATCCCAAAAATCCCAAATTCGATAACTGAGCAATATTTTGGACCCAAATTCTGACTCCCTGCACCTATTCGCAGTTTTAAATTCCGAAATTTATACCAAAAATCTGCCAATTACTGAAAGCGGCGGAGGGTCACATTTTGCCCAAACCCCCCTGTAGATTTCAAAATATCCCGAACATCCAAAATTCGTTACCCGAGCCATATTTTGGACCCAAATTCTGGCTCTCTGCACCTATTCGCAGTTTGAAATTAATAATTTTTATAACAAAAATATGCCAATTACTGAAAGAGGCTGTGGGTCACATTTTGCCCAAACCCCCCTTCTGTTTTCAAAATATCCCAAACATCCCAAATTCGATAACTGAGCCATATTTTGGACCCAAATTCTGGCTCTCTGCACCTATTCGCAGTTTGAAATTCGGACTTTTTATACAAAAAATTTGCCAATTAATGATTGCGGTGCTGGGTCACATTTTACCCAAACCCCCCTGCAGTTTTCAAAATATCCCAAACATCCCAAATTCGATACCTGAGCCATATTTTGGACCCAAATTCTGGCTCTCTGCACCTATTCGCAGTTTGAAATTACGACTATTTATACCAAAAATCTGCCAATTACTGAAAGCGGCGGTGGGTCACATTTTTCCCAAACCCCCCTGCAGTTTTCAAAATATCCCAAACATCCCAAATTCGATACCTGAGCCATATTTTGACCCAAATTCCGGCTCTCTGCACCTATTCGCTGTTTGAAATTCCTACTTTTTATACAAAAAATCTGCCAATTACTGAGAGTGGCTATGGGACACATTTTGCTCAAACCCCCTTGCAGTTTTCAAAATATCCCAAATTCGATACCTGAGCCATATTTTGGACCCAAATTCTGGCTCTCTGCACCTATTCGCAGTTTGAAATTCCGAATTTTTATACCAAAAATATGCCAATTACTGAAAGCGGCGGTGGGTCACATTTTGCCCAAACCCCCCCTGCAGTTTTCAAAATATCCCAAACATCCCAAATTCGATACCTGAGCCATATTTTGGACCCAAATTCTGGCTGTCTGCACCTATTCGCAGTTTGAAATTCCGACTTTTTATACCAAAAATATGCCAATTACTGAAAGCAGCGGTGGGTCACATTTTGCTCAAACCCTCCTATAGTTCTCAAAATATCCCATACATCCCAAATTCGATACCTGAGCCATATTTTGGACCCAAATTCTGGCTCTCTGCACATATTCGCAGTTTGAAATTCCGACTTTTTATACCAAAAATCTGCAAATTACCGAGAGCAGCGCTGGGTCACATTTTGCCCATACTCCCCTTCAGCTTTCAAAATATCCCAAACATCCCAAATTCGATACCTGAGCCATATTATGGACCCAAATTCTGGCTCTCTGCACCTATTCGCAGTTTGAAATTCCGACTTTTTATGCCAAAAATCTGCCAATTACTGAGAGCTGCGGTGGGTCACATTTTGCCCAAACCCCCCTTCAGTTTTTAAAATATCCCAAACATCCCAAATTCGAAACGTGAGCCATATTTTGTACCCAAATTCTGGCTCTCTGCACCTATTCGCAGTTTGAAATTCAGAATTTTTATACCAAAAATTTGCCAATTAAAGAATGCAGCACTGGGTCACATTTTGCCCAAACCCCCCTGCAGTTTTCAAAATATCACAAACATCCCAAATTCGATTCATGAGCCATATTTTGGACCCAAATTCTGGCTCTGCACCTATTCGCAGTTTGAAATTCCGACTTTTTAAACCAAAAATCTGCCAATTACTGAGAGCGGCGGTGGGTCACATTTTGCCCAAACCCCCCTGCAGTTTTCAAAATATCCCAAACATCCCAAATTCGATACATGAGCCATATTACGGACCCAAATTCTGGCTCTCTGCACCTATTCGCAGTTTGAAATTCCGACTTTTTATACCAAATATCTGACAATTACTGAGAGCGGCGGTGAGTCACATTTTGCCCAAACGCCCCTTCTGTTTTCAAAATATCCCAAACATCCCAAATTCGACAACTGAGCCATATTTTGGACCCAAATTCTGGCTCTCTGCACCTATTCGCAGTTTGAAATTCGGACTTTTTATACCAAAAATTTGCCAATTAATGATTGCGGTGCTTGGTAACATTTTACCCAAACCCCCCTGCAGTTTTCAAAATATCCCAAACATCCCAAATTCGATACCTGAGCCATATTTTGGACCCAAATTCTGGCCCTCTGCACCTATTCGCAGTTTGAAATTACGACTTTTTATACCAAAAATCTGCCAATTACTGAAAGCGGCGGTGGGTCACATTTTTCCCAAACCCCCCTGCAGTTTTCAAAATATCCCAAACATCCCAAATTCGATACCTGAGCCATATTTTGACCCAAATTCCGGCTCTTTGCACCTATTCGCTGTTTGAAATTCCTACTTTTTATACAAAAAATCTGCCAATTACTGAGAGTGGCTATGGGACACATTTTGCTCAAACCCCCTTGCAGTTTTCAAAATATCCCAAATTCGATACCTGAGCCATATTTTGGACCCAAATTCTGGCTCTCTGCAGCTATTCGCAGTTTGAAATTCCGAATTTTTATACCAAAAATATGCCAATTACTGAAAGCGGCGGTGGGTCACATTTTGCCCAAACCCCCCCTCCAGTTTTCAAAATATCCCAAACATCCCAAATTCGATACCTGAGCCATATTTTGGACCCAAATTCTGGCAGTCTGCACCTATTCGCAGTTTGAAATTCCGACTTTTTATACCAAAAATATGCCAGTTACTGAAAGCAGCGGTGGGCCACATTTTGCTCAAACCCCCCTATAGTTCTCAAAATATCCCATACATCCCAAATTCGATACCTGAGCCATATTTTGGACCCAAATTCTGGCTCTCTGCACGTATTCGCAGTTTGAAATTCCGACTTTTTATACCAAAAATCTGCAAATTACTGAGAGCAGTGCTGGGTCACATTTGGCCCAAACTCCCCTTCAGCTTTCAAAATATCCCAAACATCCCAAATTCGATACCTGAGCCATATTATGGACCCAAATTCTGGCTCTCTGCACCTATTCGCAGTTTGAAATTCCGACTTTTTATGCCAAAAATCTGCCAATTACTGAGAGCTGCGGTGGGTCACATTTTACCCAAACCCCCCTTCAGTTTCAAAATATCCCAAACATCCCAAATTCGAAACGTGAGCCATAATTTGTACCCAAATTCTGGCTCTCTGCACCTATTCGCAGTTTGAAATTCGGAATTTTTATACCAAAAATTGGCCAATTAAAGAATGCAGCGCTTGGTAACATTTTGCCCAAACCCCCCTGCAGTTTTCAAAATATCCCAAACATTCCAAATTCGATACATGAGCCATATTTTGGACCCAAATTCTGGCTCTCTGCACCTATTCGCAGTTTGAAATTCCGAATTTTTATACCAAAAATATGCCAATTACTGAAAGCGGCGGTGGGTCACATTTTGCCCAAACCCCCCCTGCAGTTTTCAAAATATCCCAAACATCCCAAATTCGATACCTGAGCCATATTTTGGACCCAAATTCTGGCTGTCTGCACCTATTCGCAGTTTGAAATTCCGACTTTTTATACCAAAAATATTCCAATTACTGAAAGCAGCGGTGGGTCACATTTTGCTCAAACCCCCCTATAGTTCTCAAAATATCCCATACATCCCAAATTCGATACCTGAGCCATATTTTGGACCCAAATTCTGGCTCTCTGCACATATTCGCAGTTTGAAATTCCGACTTTTTATACCAAAAATCTGCAAATTACTGAGAGCAGCGCTGGGTCACATTTTGCCCATACTCCCCTTCAGCTTTCAAAATATCCCAAACATCCCAAATTCGATACCTGAGCCATATTATGGACCCAAATTCTGGCTCTCTGCACCTATTCGCAGTTTGAAATTCCGACTTTTTATGCCAAAAATCTGCCAATTACTGACAGCTGCGGTGGGTCACATTTTGCCCAAACACCCCTTCAGTTTTCAAAATATCCCAAACATCCCAAATACGAAACGTGAGCCATATTTTGTACCCAAATTCTGGCTCTCTGCACCTATTCGCAGTTTGAAATTCAGAATTTTTATACCAAAAATTTGCCAATTAAAGAATGCAGCGCTGGGTCACATTTTGCCCAAACCCCCCTGCAGTTTTCAAAATATCCCAAACATCCCAAATTCGATTCATGAGCCATATTTTGGACCCAAATTCTGGCTCTCTGCACCTATTCGCAGTTTGAAATTCCGACTTTTTATACCAAAAATCTGCCAATTACTGAGAGCGGCGGTGGGTCACATTTTGCCCAAACCCCCCTGCAGTTTTCAAAATATCCCAAACATCCCAAATTCGATACCTGAGCCATATTTTGGACCCAAATTCTGCCTCTCTGCACCTATTCGCAGTTTGAAATTCCGACTTTTTATACGAAAAATCTGCCAATTACTAAAAGCGGCGGTGGGTCACATTTTGCCAAAACCCCCCTGCCGTTTTCAAAATATCCGAAACATCCCAAATTCGAAACCTGAGCCATATTATGGACCCAAATTCTGGCTCTCTGCACCTATTCGCAGTCTGAAATTCCGACTTTTTATGCCAAAAATCTGCCAATTACTGAGAGCTACGGTGGGTCACATTTTACCCAAACCCCCCTTCAGTTCTCAAAATATCCCAAACATCCCAAATTCGATTCATGAGCCATATTTTGGACCCAAATTCTGGCTCTCTGCACCTATTCGCAGTTTGAAATTCCGACTTCTTATACCAAAAATATGCCAATTACTGAAAGCGGCTGTGGGTCATATTTTGCCCAAACACCCCTGCAGTTCTCAAAATATCCCACGCATCTCAAATTCGATACCTGAGCCATATTTTGGACCCAAATTCTGGCTCTCTGCACCTATTCGCAGTTTGAAATTCCGACTTTTTATACCAAAAATCTGCCAATTACTGAGAGCGGTGGTGGGTCACATTTTCCCAAACCCCCCTACAGTTTTCAAAATATCCCAAACATCCAAATTCGATACCTGAGCCATATTTTGACCCAAATTCCGGCTCTCTGCACCTATTCGCTGTTTGAAATTCCGACTTTTTATACAAAACATCTGCCAATTACTAAAAGTGGCTATGGGACACATTTTGCCCAAACCCCCTTGCAGTTTTCAAAATATCCCAAATTCGATACTGAGCAATATTTTGGACCCAAATTCTGGCTCTCTGCACCTATTCACCATTTGAAATTCCGACTTTTTATACCAAAAATCTGCCAATTACTGAAAGCGGCGGTGGGTCACATTTTGCCCAAACCCCCCTGCAGTTTTCAAAATATCCCAAACATCCCAAAACCGATACCTGAGCCATATTTTGGACCCAAATTCTGGCTCTCTGCACCTATTCGCAGTTTGAAATTCCGACTTTTTATACGAAAAATCTGCCAATTACTGAAAGCGGCGGTGGGTCACATTTTGACCAAACGCCCCTGCAGTTCTCAAAATATCCCAAACATCCCAAATTCGATACCTTAGCCATATTTTGGACCCAAATTCTGGCTCTCTGCATCTATTCGCAGTTTTAAATTCCGACTTTTTATACCAAAAATAGGCCAATTACTGAACTCCGCCGTGGGTCACATTTTGCCCAAACGCCACTGCAGTTTTCAAAATATCCCAATCAACCCAAATTCGATACCTGATCCATATTTTGGACCCAAATTTTGGCTCTCTGCACGTCTTCGCAGTTTGAAATTCCGACTTTTTATACCAAAAGTATGCCAATTACTGAAAGCAGTGGTGGGTCACATTTTGCCCAAACCTTCCCTGCAGTTTTCAAAATATCCCAAACATCCCAAATTCGATACCCGAGCCATATTTTGGACCCAAATTCTGGCTCTCTGCACCTATTCGCAGTTTGAAATTCCTAATTTTTATACCAAAAATATGCCAATTACTGAAAGAGGCTGTGTGTCACATTTTGCCTAAACCCCCCGGCCGTTTTCAAAATATCCCAAACAACCCAAATTCGATACCTGATCCAAATTTTGGACCTAAATTCTGGCTCTCTGCACATATTCGCCATTTGAAATTCCGACTTTTTATACCAAAAATCTGCCAATTACTGAAAGCGGCGGTGGGTCACATTTTGCCCAAACCCACCTGCAGTTTTCAAAATATCCCAAACATCGCAAATTCGATACCTGAGCCATATTTTGGACGCAAATTCTGGCTCTCTGCACCTATTCGCAGTTTGAAATTCCGACTTTTTATACCAAAAATCTGCCAATTACTGAAAGCGGCGGTGGGTCACATTTTGCCCAAACCCCCCTGCAGTTTTCAAAATATCCTAAACATCCCAAATTCGATACCTGAGCCATATTTTGGATCCAAATTCTGGCTCTCTGCACCTATTCGCAGTTTGCAATTCCGAATTTTTATACAAAAAATCTGCCAATTACTGAAAGCGGCAGTGGGTCACTTATTTCCCAAACCCCCCTGCAGTTTTCAAAATATCCCAAACATCCAAATTCGATACCTGAGCCATATTTTGACCCAAATTCCGGCTCTCTGCACCTATTCGCTGTTTGAAATTCCGACTTTTTATACAAAACATCTGCCAATTACTGAAAGTGGCTATGGGACACATTTTGCCCAAACCCCCTTGCAGTTTTCAAAATATCCCAAATTCGATACTGAGCAATATTTTGGACCCAAATTCTGGCTCTCTGCACCTATTCGCAGTTTGAAATTCCTAATTTTTATACCAAAAATATGCCAATTACTGAAAGCGGCGGTGGGTCACATTTTGCCCAAACCCCCCTGCAGTTTTAAAAATATCCCAAACATCCCAAAACCGATACCTGAGCCATATTTTGGACCCAAATTCTGGCTCTCTGCACCTATTCGCAGTTTGAAATTCCGACTTTTTATACGAAAAATCTGCCAATTACTGAAAGCGGCGGTGGGTCACATTTTGCCAAAACCCCCCTGCCGTTTTCAAAATATCCGAAACATCCCAAATTCGAAACCTGAGCCATATTATGGACTCAAATTCTGGCTCTTTGCACCTATTCGCAGTTTGAAATTCCGACTTTTTATACCAAAAATCTGCCAATTACTGAGAGCGGCGGTGGGTCACATTTTGCCCAAACCCCCCTTCAGTTTTCAAAATATCCCAAACATCCCAAATTCGATACCTGAGCCATATTTTGGACCCAAATTCTGGCTCTCTGCACCTATTCGCAGTTTGAAATTCTGACTTTTTATAACAAAAATATGCTAATTACTGAAAGCGGCGGTGGGTCACATTTTGCCCAAACGCCCCTGCAGTTCTCAAAATATCCCAAACATCCCAAATTCGATACCTTAGCCATATTTTGGACCCAAATTCTGGCTCTCTGCATCTATTCGCAGTTTTAAATTCCGACTTTTTATACCAAAAATAGGCCAATTACTGAACGCCGCCGTGGGTCACATTTTGCCCAAACGCCACTGCAGTTTTCAAAATATCCTAATCATCCCAAATTCGATACCTGATCCATATTTTGGACCCAAATTCTGGCTCTCTGCACGTCTTCGCAGTTTGAAATTCCGACTTTTTATACCAAAAGTATGCCAATTACTGAAAGCAGTGGTGGGTCACATTTTGCCCAAACCCCCCTGCAGTTTTCAAAATATCCCAAACATCCCAAATTCGATACCTGAGCCAAATTTTGGACCCAAATTCTGGCTCTCTGCACCTATTCGCAGTTTGAAATTCCGAATTTTTATACCAAAAATCTGCCAATTACTGAAAGCGGCGGTGGGTCACATTTTGCCCAAACCCCCCTGTAGTTTTCAAAATATTCCGAACATCCCAAATTCGATACCTGAGCCATGTTTTGGACCCAAATTCTGGCTCTCTGCACCTATTCGCAGTTTGAAATTCCGACTTTTTATACCAAAAATATGCCAATTACTGAAAGCAGCGGTGGGTCATATTTTGCCCAAACCCCCCTGCAGTTCTCAAAATATCCCAAGCATCTCAAATTCGATACCTGAGCTATATTTTGGACCCAAATTCTGGCTCTCTGCACGTGTTCGCAGTTTGAAATTCCAACTTTTTATACCAAAAATATGCCAATTACTGTAAGCAGCAGTGGGTCACATTTTGCCCAAACCCCCCTGCAGTTTTCAAAATATCCCAAACAACCCAAATTCGATACCTGAGCCATATTTTAGACCCAAATTCTGGCTCTCTGCACCTATTCGCCGTTTGAAATTCCGACTTTTTATACAAAAAATCTGCCAATTACTGAGAGCGGCTATGCATCACATTTTGCACAAGCCCCCTTGCAGTTTTCAAAATATCCCAATCATCCCAAATTCGATACCTGATCCATATTTTGAACCCCAATTCTGGCTCTCTGCACGTATTCGCAGTTTGAAATTCCGCCTTTTTATACCAAAAATATGCCAATTACTGTAAGCAGCAGTGGGTCACATTTTGCCCAAACCCCCCTGCAGTTTTCAAAATATCCCCAAAATTCCAAATTCGATACCTGATCCATATTTTGGACCCAAATTCTGGCTCTCTGCACCTATTCGCAGTTTGAAATTCCGACTTTTTATACCAAAAATCTGCCAATTACTGAAAGCGGCGGTGGGTCACATTTTGCCCAAACCCCCCTGTAGTTTTCAAAATATCCCGAACATCCCAAATTCGATACCCGAGCCATATTTTGGACCCAAATTCTGGCTCTCTGCACCCATTCGCAGTTTGAAATTCCGACTTTTTATACCAAAAATATGCCAATTACTGAAAGCAGCGGTGGGAAACATTCTGCCCAAGCCCTCCTATAGTTCTCAAAATATCCCAAACATCCCAAATTCGATACCTGAGCCATATTTAGGACCCAAATTCTGGCTCTCTGCACCTATTCGCAGTTTGAAATTCGGACTTTTTATACCAAAAATTTGCCAATTAATGAAAGCGGCGCTGGGTCACATTTTGCCCAAACCCCCCCTGCAGTTTTCAAAATATCCCAAACATCCCAAATTCGATACCTGAGCCATATTTCGGACCCAAATTCTGGCTCTCTGCATCTATTCGCAGTTTGAAATTCGGACTTTTTATACAAAAAATCTGCCAATTAATGAAAGTGGCGGTGGGTCACATTTTGACCCAAACCCCCCTTCAGTTTTCAAAATATCCCAAACATCCCAAATTCGATACCTGAGCCATATTTTGGACCCAAATTCTGGCTCTCTGCACCTATTCGCAGTTTGAAATTCAGACTTTTTATACCAAAAATTTGCCAATTAATGAAAGCGGCGCTGGGTCACATTTTGCCCAAACCCCCCCTGCAGTTTTCAAAATATCCCAAACATCCCAAATTCGATACCTGAGCCATATTTCGGACCCAAATTCTGGCTCTCTGCACCTATTCGCAGTTTGAAATTCCGAATTTTTATACCAAAAATCGGCCAATTACTGAAAGCGGCAGTGGGTCACTTATTTCCCAAACCCCCCTGCAGTTTTCAAAATATCCCAAACATCCAAATTCGATACCTAAGCCATATTTTGACCCAAATTCCGGCTCTCTGCACCTATTCGCTGTTTGAAATTCCGACTTTTTATACAAAACATCTGCCAATTACTGAAAGTGGCTATGGGACACATTTTGCCCAAACCCCCTTGCAGTTTTCAAAATATCCCAAATTCGATACTGAGCAATATTTTGGACCCAAATTCTGGCTCTCTGCACCTATTCGCAGTTTGAAATTCCTAATTTTTATACCAAAAATATGCCAATTACTGAAAGAGGCTGTGTGTCACATTTTGCCTAAACCCCCTGGCCGTTTTAAAAATATCTCAAACAACCCAAATTCGATACCTGATCCATATTTTGGACCCAAATTCTGGCTCTCTGCACCTATTCGCCATTTGAAATTCCGACTTTTTATACCAAAAATCTGCCAATTACTGAAAGCGGCGGTGGGTCACATTTTGCCCAAACCCCCCCTGCAGTTTTCAAAATATCCCAAACATCCCAAATTCGATACCTGAGCCATATTTTGGACCCAAATTCTGGCTGTCTGCACCTATTCGCAGTTTGAAATTCCGACTTTTTATACCAAAAATATGCCAATTACTGAAAGCAGCGGTGGGTCACATTTTGCTCAAACCCTCCTATAGTTCTCAAAATATCCCATACATCCCAAATTCGATACCTGAGCCATATTTTGGACCCAAATTCTGGCTCTCTGCACATATTCGCAGTTTGAAATTCCGACTTTTTATACCAAAAATCTGCAAATTACCGAGAGCAGCGCTGGGTCACATTTTGCCCATACTCCCCTTCAGCTTTCAAAATATCCCAAACATCCCAAATTCGATACCTGAGCCATATTATGGACCCAAATTCTGGCTCTCTGCACCTATTCGCAGTTTGAAATTCCGACTTTTTATGCCAAAAATCTGCCAATTACTGAGAGCTGCGGTGGGTCACATTTTGCCCAAACCCCCCTTCAGTTTTTAAAATATCCCAAACATCCCAAATTCGAAACGTGAGCCATATTTTGTACCCAAATTCTGGCTCTCTGCACCTATTCGCAGTTTGAAATTCAGAATTTTTATACCAAAAATTTGCCAATTAAAGAATGCAGCGCTGGGTCACATTTTGCCCAAACCCCCCTGCAGTTTTCAAAATATCACAAACATCCCAAATTCGATTCATGAGCCATATTTTGGACCCAAATTCTGGCTCTCTGCACCTATTCGCAGTTTGAAATTCCGACTTTTTAAACCAAAAATCTGCCAATTACTGAGAGCGGCGGTGGGTCACATTTTGCCCAAACCCCCCTGCAGTTTTCAAAATATCCCAAACATCCCAAATTCGATACATGAGCCATATTACGGACCCAAATTCTGGCTCTCTGCACCTATTCGCAGTTTGAAATTCCGACTTTTTATACCAAATATCTGACAATTACTGAGAGCGGCGGTGAGTCACATTTTGCCCAAACGCCCCTTCTGTTTTCAAAATATCCCAAACATCCCAAATTCGATAACTGAGCCATATTTTGGACCCAAATTCTGGCTCTCTGCACCTATTCGCAGTTTGAAATTCGGACTTTTTATACCAAAAATTTGCCAATTAATGATTGCGGTGCTTGGTAACATTTTACCCAAACCCCCCTGCAGTTTTCAAAATATCCCAAACATCCCAAATTCGATACCTGAGCCATATTTTGGACCCAAATTCTGGCCCTCTGCACCTATTCGCAGTTTGAAATTACGACTTTTTATACCAAAAATCTGCCAATTACTGAAAGCGGCGGTGGGTCACATTTTTCCCAAACCCCCCTGCAGTTTTCAAAATATCCCAAACATCCCAAATTCGATACCTGAGCCATATTTTGACCCAAATTCCGGCTCTTTGCACCTATTCGCTGTTTGAAATTCCTACTTTTTATACAAAAAATCTGCCAAATACTGAGAGTGGCTATGGGACACATTTTGCTCAAACCCCCTTGCAGTTTTCAAAATATCCCAAATTCGATACCTGTGCCATATTTTGGACCCAAATTCTGGCTCTCAGCAGCTATTCGCAGTTTGAAATTCCGAATTTTTATACCAAAAATATGCCAATTACTGAAAGCGGCGGTGGGTCACATTTTGCCCAAACCCCCCCTGCAGTTTTCAAAATATCCCAAACAACCCAAATTCGATACCTGAGCCATATTTTGGACCCAAATTCTGGCTGTCTGCACCTATTCGCAGTTTGAAATTCCGACTTTTTATACCAAAAATATGCCAATTACTGAAAGCAGCGGTGGGCCACATTTTGCTCAAACCCCCCTATAGTTCTCAAAATATCCCATACATCCCAAATTCGATACCTGAGCCATATTTTGGACCCAAATTCTGGCTCTCTGCACGTATTCGCAGTTTGAAATTCCGACTTTTTATACCAAAAATCTGCAAATTACTGAGAGCAGTGCTGGGTCACATTTGGCCCAAACTCCCCTTCAGCTTTCAAAATATCCCAAACATCCCAAATTCGATACCTGAGCCATATTATGGACCCAAATTCTGGCTCTCTGCACCTATTCGCAGTTTGAAATTCGGAATTTTTATACCAAAAATTTGCCAATTAAAGAATGGAGCGTTTGGTAACATTTTGCCCAAACCCCCCTGCAGTTTTCAAAATATCCCAAACATTCCAAATTCGATACATGAGCCATATTTTGGACCCAAATTCTGGCTCTCTGCACCTATTCGCAGTTTGAAATTCCGACTTCTTATACCAAAAATATGCCAATTACTGAAAGCGGCTGTGGGTCATATTTTGCCCAAACACCCCTGCAGTTCTCAAAATATCCCACGCATCTCAAATTCGATACCTGAGCCATATTTTGGACCCAAATTCTGGCTCTCTGCACCTATTCTCAGTTTGAAATTCCGACTTTTTATACCAAAAATCTGCCAATTACTGAGAGCGGTGGTGGGTCACATTTTCCCAAACCCCCCTACAGTTTTCAAAATATCCCAAACATCCAAATTCGATACCTGAGCCATATTTTGACCCAAATTCCGGCTCTCTGCACCTATTCGCTGTTTGAAATTCCGACTTTTTATACAAAACATCTGCCAATTACTAAAAGTGGCTTATGGGACACATTTTGCCCAAACCCCCTTGCAGTTTTCAAAATATCCCAAATTCGATACTGAGCAATATTTTGGACCCAAATTCTGGCTCTCTGCACCTATTCACCATTTGAAATTCCGACTTTTTATACCAAAAATCTGCCAATTACTGAAAGCGGCGGTGGGTCACATTTTGCCCAAACCCCCCTGCAGTTTTCAAAATATCCCAAACATCCCAAAACCGATACCTGAGCCATATTTTGGACCCAAATTCTGGCTCTCTGCACCTATTCGCAGTTTGAAATTCCGACTTTTTATACGAAAAATCTGCCAATTACTGAAAGCGGCGGTGGGTCACATTTTGACCAAACGCCCCTGCAGTTCTCAAAATATCCCAAACATCCCAAATTCGATACCTTAGCCATATTTTGGACCCAAATTCTGGCTCTCTGCATCTATTCGCAGTTTTAAATTCCGACTTTTTATACCAAAAATAGGCCAATTACTGAACTCCGCCGTGGGTCACATTTTGCCCAAACGCCACTGCAGTTTTCAAAATATCCCAATCAACCCAAATTCGATACCTGATCCATATTTTGGACCCAAATTCTGGCTCTCTGCACGTCTTCGCAGTTTGAAATTCCGACTTTTTATACCAAAAGTATGCCAATTACTGAAAGCAGTGGTGGGTCACATTTTGCCCAAACCTTCCCTGCAGTTTTCAAAATATCCCAAACATCCCAAATTCGATACCCGAGCCATATTTTGGACCCAAATTCTGGCTCTCTGCACCTATTCGCAGTTTGAAATTCCTAATTTTTATACCAAAAATATGCCAATTACTGAAAGAGGCTGTGTGTCAAATTTTGCCTAAACCCCCCGGCCGTTTTCAAAATATCCCAAACAACCCAAATTCGATACCTGATCCATATTTTGGACCTAAATTCTGGCTCTCTGCACATATTCGCCATTTGAAATTCCGACTTTTTATACCAAAAATCTGCCAATTACTGAAAGCGGCGGTGGGTCACATTTTGCCCAAACCCACCTGCAGTTTTCAAAATATCCCAAACATCGCAAATTCGATACCTGAGCCATATTTTGGACGCAAATTCTGGCTCTCTGCACCTATTCGCAGTTTGAAATTCCGACTTTTTATACCAAAAATCTGCCAATTACTGAAAGCGGCGGTGGGTCACATTTTGCCCAAACCCCCCTGCAGTTTTCAAAATATCCTAAACATCCCAAATTCGATACCTGAGCCATATTTTGGATCCAAATTCTGGCTCTCTGCACCTATTCGCAGTTTGAAATTCCGAATTTTTATACAAAAAATCTGCCAATTACTGAAAGCGGCAGTGGGTCACTTATTTCCCAAACCCCCCTGCAGTTTTCAAAATATCCCAAACATCCAAATTCGATACCTGAGCCATATTTTGACCCAAATTCCGGCTCTCTGCACCTATTCGCTGTTTGAAATTCCGACTTTTTATACAAAACATCTGCCAATTACTGAAAGTGGCTATGGGACACATTTTGCCCAAACCCCCTTGCAGTTTTCAAAATATCCCAAATTCGATACTGAGCAATATTTTGGACCCAAATTCTGGCTCTCTGCACCTATTCGCAGTTTGAAATTCCTAATTTTTATACCAAAAATATGCCAATTACTGAAAGAGGCTGTGTGTCACATTTTGCCTAAACCCCCTGGCCGTTTTAAAAATATCTCAAACAACCCAAATTCGATACCTGATCCATATTTTGGACCCAAATTCTGGCTCTCTGCACCTATTCGCCATTTGAAATTCCGACTTTTTATACCAAAAATCTGCCAATTACTGAAAGCGGCGGTGGGTCACATTTTGCCCAAACCCCCCCTGCAGTTTTCAAAATATCCCAAACATCCCAAATTCGATACCTGAGCCATATTTTGGACCCAAATTCTGGCTGTCTGCACCTATTCGCAGTTTGAAATTCCGACTTTTTATACCAAAAATATGCCAATTACTGAAAGCAGCGGTGGGTCACATTTTGCTCAAACCCTCCTATAGTTCTCAAAATATCCCATACATCCCAAATTCGATACCTGAGGCATATTTTGGACCCAAATTCTGGCTCTCTGCACATATTCGCAGTTTGAAATTCCGACTTTTTATACCAAAAATCTGCAAATTACCGAGAGCAGCGCTGGGTCACATTTTGCCCATACTCCCCTTCAGCTTTCAAAATATCCCAAACATCCCAAATTCGATACCTGAGCCATATTATGGACCCAAATTCTGGCTCTCTGCACCTATTCGCAGTTTGAAATTCCGACTTTTTATGCCAAAAATCTGCCAATTACTGAGAGCTGCGGTGGGTCACATTTTGCCCAAACCCCCCTTCAGTTTTTAAAATATCCCAAACATCCCAAATTCGAAACGTGAGCCATATTTTGTACCCAAATTCTGGCTCTCTGCACCTATTCGCAGTTTGAAATTCAGAATTTTTATACCAAAAATTTGCCAATTAAAGAATGCAGCGCTGGGTCACATTTTGCCCAAACCCCCCTGCAGTTTTCAAAATATCACAAACATCCCAAATTCGATTCATGAGCCATATTTTGGACCCAAATTCTGGCTCTCTGCACCTATTCGCAGTTTGAAATTCCGACTTTTTAAACCAAAAATCTGCCAATTACTGAGAGCGGCGGTGGGTCACATTTTGCCCAAACCCCCCTGCAGTTTTCAAAATATCCCAAACATCCCAAATTCGATACATGAGCCATATTACGGACCCAAATTCTGGCTCTCTGCACCTATTCGCAGTTTGAAATTCCGACTTTTTATACCAAATATCTGACAATTACTGAGAGCGGCGGTGAGTCACATTTTGCCCAAACGCCCCTTCTGTTTTCAAAATATCCCAAACATCCCAAATTCGATAACTGAGCCATATTTTGGACCCAAATTCTGGCTCTCTGCACCTATTCGCAGTTTGAAATTCGGACTTTTTATACCAAAAATTTGCCAATTAATGATTGCGGTGCTTGGTAACATTTTACCCAAACCCCCCTGCAGTTTTCAAAATATCCCAAACATCCCAAATTCGATACCTGAGCCATATTTTGGACCCAAATTCTGGCCCTCTGCACCTATTCGCAGTTTGAAATTACGACTTTTTATACCAAAAATCTGCCAATTACTGAAAGCGGCGGTGGGTCACATTTTTCCCAAACCCCCCTGCAGTTTTCAAAATATCCCAAACATCCCAAATTCGATACCTGAGCCATATTTTGACCCAAATTCCGGCTCTTTGCACCTATTCGCTGTTTGAAATTCCTACTTTTTATACAAAAAATCTGCCAATTACTGAGAGTGGCTATGGGACACATTTTGCTCAAACCCCCTTGCAGTTTTCAAAATATCCCAAATTCGATACCTGAGCCATATTTTGGACCCAAATTCTGGCTCTCTGCAGCTATTCGCAGTTTGAAATTCCGAATTTTTATACCAAAAATATGCCAATTACTGAAAGCGGCGGTGGGTCACATTTTGCCCAAACCCCCCCTGCAGTTTTCAAAATATCCCAAACATCCCAAATTCGATACCTGAGCCATATTTTGGACCCAAATTCTGGCTGTCTGCACCTATTCGCAGTTTGAAATTCCGACTTTTTATACCAAAAATATGCC
The DNA here is from genome assembly GCF_040958095.1 of Procambarus clarkii. NCBI lineage: Eukaryota > Metazoa > Arthropoda > Malacostraca > Decapoda > Cambaridae > Procambarus > Procambarus clarkii. The sequence continues at coordinate 2,742,568 of NC_091226.1, forward strand.
AATTACTGAAAGCAGCGGTGGGCCACATTTTGCTCAAACCCCCCTATAGTTCTCAAAATATCCCATACATCCCAAATTCGATACCTGAGCCATATTTTGGACCCAAATTCTGGCTCTCTGCACGTATTCGCAGTTTGAAATTCCGACTTTTTATACCAAAAATCTGCAAATTACTGAGAGCAGTGCTGGGTCACATTTGGCCCAAACTCCCCTTCAGCTTTCAAAATATCCCAAACATCCCAAATTCGATACCTGAGCTATATTATGGACCCAAATTCTGGCTCTCTGCACCTATTCGCAGTTTGAAATTCGGAATTTTTATACCAAAAATTTGCCAATTAAAGAATGGAGCGTTTGGTAACATTTTGCCCAAACCCCCCTGCAGTTTTCAAAATATCCCAAACATTCCAAATTCGATACATGAGCCATATTTTGGACCCAAATTCTGGCTCTCTGCACCTATTCGCAGTTTGAAATTCCGACTTCTTATACCAAAAATATGCCAATTACTGAAAGCGGCTGTGGGTCATATTTTGCCCAAACACCCCTGCAGTTCTCAAAATATCCCACGCATCTCAAATTCGATACCTGAGCCATATTTTGGACCCAAATTCTGGCTCTCTGCACCTATTCTCAGTTTGAAATTCCGACTTTTTATACCAAAAATCTGCCAATTACTGAGAGCGGTGGTGGGTCACATTTTCCCAAACCCCCCTACAGTTTTCAAAATATCCCAAACATCCAAATTCGATACCTGAGCCATATTTTGACCCAAATTCCGGCTCTCTGCACCTATTCGCTGTTTGAAATTCCGACTTTTTATACAAAACATCTGCCAATTACTAAAAGTGGCTTATGGGACACATTTTGCCCAAACCCCCTTGCAGTTTTCAAAATATCCCAAATTCGATACTGAGCAATATTTTGGACCCAAATTCTGGCTCTCTGCACCTATTCACCATTTGAAATTCCGACTTTTTATACCAAAAATCTGCCAATTACTGAAAGCGGCGGTGGGTCACATTTTGCCCAAACCCCCCTGCAGTTTTCAAAATATCCCAAACATCCCAAAACCGATACCTGAGCCATATTTTGGACCCAAATTCTGGCTCTCTGCACCTATTCGCAGTTTGAAATTCCGACTTTTTATACGAAAAATCTGCCAATTACTGAAAGCGGCGGTGGGTCACATTTTGACCAAACGCCCCTGCAGTTCTCAAAATATCCCAAACATCCCAAATTCGATACCTTAGCCATATTTTGGACCCAAATTCTGGCTCTCTGCATCTATTCGCAGTTTTAAATTCCGACTTTTTATACCAAAAATAGGCCAATTACTGAACTCCGCCGTGGGTCACATTTTGCCCAAACGCCACTGCAGTTTTCAAAATATCCCAATCAACCCAAATTCGATACCTGATCCATATTTTGGACCCAAATTCTGGCTCTCTGCACGTCTTCGCAGTTTGAAATTCCGACTTTTTATACCAAAAGTATGCCAATTACTGAAAGCAGTGGTGGGTCACATTTTGCCCAAACCTTCCCTGCAGTTTTCAAAATATCCCAAACATCCCAAATTCGATACCCGAGCCATATTTTGGACCCAAATTCTGGCTCTCTGCACCTATTCGCAGTTTGAAATTCCTAATTTTTATACCAAAAATATGCCAATTACTGAAAGAGGCTGTGTGTCAAATTTTGCCTAAACCCCCCGGCCGTTTTCAAAATATCCCAAACAACCCAAATTCGATACCTGATCCATATTTTGGACCTAAATTCTGGCTCTCTGCACATATTCGCCATTTGAAATTCCGACTTTTTATACCAAAAATCTGCCAATTACTGAAAGCGGCGGTGGGTCACATTTTGCCCAAACCCACCTGCAGTTTTCAAAATATCCCAAACATCGCAAATTCGATACCTGAGCCATATTTTGGACGCAAATTCTGGCTCTCTGCACCTATTCGCAGTTTGAAATTCCGACTTTTTATACCAAAAATCTGCCAATTACTGAAAGCGGCGGTGGGTCACATTTTGCCCAAACCCCCCTGCAGTTTTCAAAATATCCTAAACATCCCAAATTCGATACCTGAGCCATATTTTGGATCCAAATTCTGGCTCTCTGCACCTATTCGCAGTTTGAAATTCCGAATTTTTATACAAAAAATCTGCCAATTACTGAAAGCGGCAGTGGGTCACTTATTTCCCAAACCCCCCTGCAGTTTTCAAAATATCCCAAACATCCAAATTCGATACCTGAGCCATATTTTGACCCAAATTCCGGCTCTCTGCACCTATTCGCTGTTTGAAATTCCGACTTTTTATACAAAACATCTGCCAATTACTGAAAGTGGCTATGGGACACATTTTGCCCAAACCCCCTTGCAGTTTTCAAAATATCCCAAATTCGATACTGAGCAATATTTTGGACCCAAATTCTGGCTCTCTGCACCTATTCGCAGTTTGAAATTCCTAATTTTTATACCAAAAATATGCCAATTACTGAAAGAGGCTGTGTGTCACATTTTGCCTAAACCCACTGGCCGTTTTAAAAATATCTCAAACAACCCAAATTCGATACCTGATCCATATTTTGGACCCAAATTCTGGCTCTCTGCACCTATTCGCCATTTGAAATTCCGACTTTTTATACAAAAAATCTGCCAATTACTGAAAGCGGCGGTGGGTCACATTTTGCCCAAACCCCCCTGCAGTTTTAAAAATATCCCAAACATCCCAAAACCGATACCTGAGCCATATTTTGGACCCAAATTCTGGCTCTCTGCACCTATTCGCAGTTTGAAATTCCGACTTTTTATACGAAAAATCTGCCAATTACTGAAAGCGGCGGTGGGTCACATTTTGCCAAAACCCCCTGCCGTTTTCAAAATATCCGAAACATCCCAAATTCGAAACCTGAGCCATATTATGGACTCAAATTCTGGCTCTCTGCACCTATTCGCAGTTTGAAATTCCGACTTTTTATACCAAAAATCTGCCAATTACTGAGAGCGGCGGTGGGTCACATTTTGCCCAAACCCCCCTTCAGTTTTCAAAATATCCCAAACATCCCAAATTCGATACCTGAGCCATATTTTGGACCCAAATTCTGGCTCTCTGCACCTATTCGCAGTTTGAAATTCTGACTTTTTATAACAAAAATATGCTAATTACTGAAAGCGGCGGTGGGTCACATTTTGCCCAAACGCCCCTGCAGTTCTCAAAATATCCCAAACATCCCAAATTCGATACCTTAGCCATATTTTGGACCCAAATTCTGGCTCTCTGCATCTATTCGCAGTTTTAAATTCCGACTTTTTATACCAAAAATAGGCCAATTACTGAACGCCGCCGTGGGTCACATTTTGCCCAAACGCCACTGCAGTTTTCAAAATATCCTAATCATCCCAAATTCGATACCTGATCCATATTTTGGACCCAAATTCTGGCTCTCTGCACGTCTTCGCAGTTTGAAATTCCGACTTTTTATACCAAAAGTATGCCAATTACTGAAAGCAGTGGTGGGTCACATTTTGCCCAAACCCCCCTGCAGTTTTCAAAATATCCCAAACATCCCAAATTCGATACCTGAGCCAAATTTTGGACCCAAATTCTGGCTCTCTGCACCTATTCGCAGTTTGAAATTCCGAATTTTTATACCAAAAATCTGCCAATTACTGAGAGCGGCGGTGGGTCACATTTTGCCCAAACCCCCCTGTAGTTTTCAAAATATCCCGAACATCCCAAATTCGATACCCGAGCCATATTTTGGACCCAAATTCTGGCTCTCTGCACCTATTCGCAGTTTGAAATTCCTAATTTTTATAACAAAAATATGCCAATTACTGAAAGAGGCTGTGTGTCACATTTTGCCTAAACCCCCTGGCCGTTTTAAAAATATCTCAAACAACCCAAATTCGATACCTGATCCATATTTTGGACCCAAATTCTGGCTCTCTGCACCTATTCGCCATTTGAAATTCCGACTTTTTATACCAAAAATCTGCCAATTACTGAAAGCGGCGGTGGGTCACATTTTGCCCAAACCCCCCCTGCAGTTTTCAAAATATCCCAAACATCCCAAATTCGATACCTGAGCCATATTTTGGACCCAAATTCTGGCTGTCTGCACCTATTCGCAGTTTGAAATTCCGACTTTTTATACCAAAAATATACCAATTACTGAAAGCAGCGGTGGGTCACATTTTGCTCAAACCCTCCTATAGTTCTCAAAATATCCCATACATCCCAAATTCGATACCTGAGCCATATTTTGGACCCAAATTCTGGCTCTCTGCACATATTCGCAGTTTGAAATTCCGACTTTTTATACCAAAAATCTGCAAATTACCGAGAGCAGCGCTGGGTCACATTTTGCCCATACTCCCCTTCAGCTTTCAAAATATCCCAAACATCCCAAATTCGATACCTGAGCCATATTATGGACCCAAATTCTGGCTCTCTGCACCTATTCGCAGTTTGAAATTCCGACTTTTTATGCCAAAAATCTGCCAATTACTGAGAGCTGCGGTGGGTCACATTTTGTCCAAACCCCCCTTCAGTTTTTAAAATATCCCAAACATCCCAAATTCGAAACGTGAGCCATATTTTGTACCCAAATTCTGGCTCTCTGCACCTATTCGCAGTTTGAAATTCAGAATTTTTATACCAAAAATTTGCCAATTAAAGAATGCAGCGCTGGGTCACATTTTGCCCAAACCCCCCTGCAGTTTTCAAAATATCACAAACATCCCAAATTCGATTCATGAGCCATATTTTGGACCCAAATTCTGGCTCTCTGCATCTATTCGCAGTTTGAAATTCCGACTTTTTAAACCAAAAATCTGCCAATTACTGAGAGCGGCGGTGGGTCACATTTTGCCCAAACCCCCCTGCAGTTTTCAAAATATCCCAAACATCCCAAATTCGATACATGAGCCATATTACGGACCCAAATTCTGGCTCTCTGCACCTATTCGCAGTTTGAAATTCCGACTTTTTATACCAAATATCTGACAATTACTGAGAGCGGCGGTGAGTCACATTTTGCCCAAACGCCCCTTCTGTTTTCAAAATATCCCAAACATCCCAAATTCGATAACTGAGCCATATTTTGGACCCAAATTCTGGCTCTCTGCACCTATTCGCAGTTTGAAATTCGGACTTTTTATACCAAAAATTTGCCAATTAATGATTGCGGTGCTTGGTAACATTTTACCCAAACCCCCCTGCAGTTTTCAAAATATCCCAAACATCCCAAATTCGATACCTGAGCCATATTTTGGACCCAAATTCTGGCCCTCTGCACCTATTCGCAGTTTGAAATTACGACTTTTTATACCAAAAATCTGCCAATTACTGAAAGCGGCGGTGGGTCACATTTTTCCCAAACCCCCCTGCAGTTTTCAAAATATCCCAAACATCCCAAATTCGATACCTGAGCCATATTTTGACCCAAATTCCGGCTCTTTGCACCTATTCGCTGTTTGAAATTCCTACTTTTTATACAAAAAATCTGCCAATTACTGAGAGTGGCTATGGGACACATTTTGCTCAAACCCCCTTGCAGTTTTCAAAATATCCCAAATTCGATACCTGAGCCATATTTTGGACCCAAATTCTGGCTCTCTGCAGCTATTCGCAGTTTGAAATTCCGAATTTTTATACCAAAAATATGCCAATTACTGAAAGCGGCGGTGGGTCACATTTTGCCCAAACCCCCCCTGCAGTTTTCAAAATATCCCAAACATCCCAAATTCGATACCTGAGCCATATTTTGGACCCAAATTCTGGCTGTCTGCACCTATTCGCAGTTTGAAATTCCGACTTTTTATACCAAAAATATGCCAATTACTGAAAGCAGCGGTGGGCCACATTTTGCTCAAACCCCCCTATAGTTCTCAAAATATCCCATACATCCCAAATTCGATACCTGAGCCATATTTTGGACCCAAATTCTGGCTCTCTGCACGTATTCGCAGTTTGAAATTCCGACTTTTTATACCAAAAATCTGCAAATTACTGAGAGCAGTGCTGGGTCACATTTGGCCCAAACTCCCCTTCAGCTTTCAAAATATCCCAAACATCCCAAATTCGATACCTGAGCCATATTATGGACCCAAATTCTGGCTCTCTGCACCTATTCGCAGTTTGAAATTCGGAATTTTTATACCAAAAATTTGCCAATTAAAGAATGGAGCGTTTGGTAACATTTTGCCCAAACCCCCCTGCAGTTTTCAAAATATCCCAAACATTCCAAATTCGATACATGAGCCATATTTTGGACCCAAATTCTGGCTCTCTGCACCTATTCGCAGTTTGAAATTCCGACTTCTTATACCAAAAATATGCCAATTACTGAAAGCGGCTGTGGGTCATATTTTGCCCAAACACCCCTGCAGTTCTCAAAATATCCCACGCATCTCAAATTCGATACCTGAGCCATATTTTGGACCCAAATTCTGGCTCTCTGCACCTATTCTCAGTTTGAAATTCCGACTTTTTATACCAAAAATCTGCCAATTACTGAGAGCGGTGGTGGGTCACATTTTCCCAAACCCCCCTACAGTTTTCAAAATATCCCAAACATCCAAATTCGATACCTGAGCCATATTTTGACCCAAATTCCGGCTCTCTGCACCTATTCGCTGTTTGAAATTCCGACTTTTTATACAAAACATCTGCCAATTACTAAAAGTGGCTTATGGGACACATTTTGCCCAAACCCCCTTGCAGTTTTCAAAATATCCCAAATTCGATACTGAGCAATATTTTGGACCCAAATTCTGGCTCTCTGCACCTATTCACCATTTGAAATTCCGACTTTTTATACAAAAAATCTGCCAATTACTGAAAGCGGCGGTGGGTCACATTTTGCCCAAACCCCCCTGCAGTTTTCAAAATATCCCAAACATCCCAAAACCGATACCTGAGCCATATTTTGGACCCAAATTCTGGCTCTCTGCACCTATTCGCAGTTTGAAATTCCGACTTTTTATACGAAAAATCTGCCAATTACTGAAAGCGGCGGTGGGTCACATTTTGACCAAACGCCCCTGCAGTTCTCAAAATATCCCAAACATCCCAAATTCGATACCTTAGCCATATTTTGGACCCAAATTCTGGCTCTCTGCATCTATTCGCAGTTTTAAATTCCGACTTTTTATACCAAAAATAGGCCAATTACTGAACTCCGCCGTGGGTCACATTTTGCCCAAACGCCACTGCAGTTTTCAAAATATCCCAATCAACCCAAATTCGATACCTGATCCATATTTTGGACCCAAATTCTGGCTCTCTGCACGTCTTCGCAGTTTGAAATTCCGACTTTTTATACCAAAAGTATGCCAATTACTGAAAGCAGTGGTGGGTCACATTTTGCCCAAACCTTCCCTGCAGTTTTCAAAATATCCCAAACATCCCAAATTCGATACCCGAGCCATATTTTGGACCCAAATTCTGGCTCTCTGCACCTATTCGCAGTTTGAAATTCCGACTTTTTATACCAAAAATCTGCCAATTACTGAACGCCGCCGTGGGTCACATTTTGCCCAATCGCCACTGCAGTTTTCAAAATATCCCAAACATCCCAAATTCGATACCTGAGCCATATTTTGGACCCAAATTCTGGCTCTCTGCACCTATTCACAGTTTGAAATTCCGACTTTTTATACAAAAAATCTGCCAATTACTGAGAGCGGTGGTGGGTCACATTTTGCCCAAACCCCCCTGTAGTTTTCAAAATATCCCGAACATCCCAAATTCGATACCCGAGCCATATTTTGGACCCAAATTCTGGCTCTCTGCACGTCCTCGCAGTTTGAAATTCCGACTTTTTATACCAAAAATATGCCAATTACTGAAAGCAGTGGTGGGACACATTTTGCCCAAACCCCCCTTGCAGTTTTCAAAATATCCCAATCATCCCAAATTCGATACGTAATCCATATTTTGGACCTAAATTCTGGCTCTCTGCACGTCCTCGCAGTTTGAAATTCCGTTTTTTTATACCAAAAATATGCCAATTACTGAAAGCAGTGGTGGGTCACATTTTGCTCAAACCCCCCTGCAGTTTTCAAAATATCCCAAACATCCCAAATTCGATACCTGAGCCATATTTTGGACCCAAATTCTGGCTCTCTGCACCTATTCGCAGTTTGAAATTCCGAATTTTTATACCAAAAATCTGCCAATTACTGAGAGCGGTGGTGGGTCACATTTTGCCCAAACCCCCCTGTAGTTTTCAAAATATCCCGAACATCCCAAATTCGATACCCGAGCCATATTTTGGACCCAAATTCTGGCTCTCTGCACGTCCTCGCAGTTTGAAATTCCGACTTTTTATACCAAAAATATGCCAATTACTGAAAGCAGTGGTGGGTCACATTTTGCCCAAACCCCCCGGCCGTTTTCAAAATATCCCAAACAACCCAAATTCGATACCTGATCCATATTTTGGACCCAAATTCAGGCTCTCTGCACCTATTCGCCATTTGAAATTCCGACTTTTTATACCAAAAATCTTCCAATTACTGAAAGCGGCGGTGGGTCACATTTTGCCCAAACCCACCTGCAGTTTTCAAAATATCCCAGACATCCCAAATTCGATACCTGAGCCATATTTTGGACGCAAATTCTGGCTCTCTGCACCTATTCGCAGTTTGAAATTCCGACTTTTTATACCAAAAATCTGACAATTACTGTGAGCGGCGGTGGGTCACATTTTGCCCGAACCCCCCTGCAGTTTTCAAAATATCCCAAACATCCAAAATTCGATACCTGAGCCATATTTTGGACCCAAATTCTGGCTCTCTGCACCTATTCGCAGTTTGAAATTCCGACTTTTTATACAAAAAATCTGATAATTACTGAAAGCGGCGGTGGGTCACATTTTGCCCAAACCCCCCTTCAGTTTTCAAAATATCCCAAACATCCCAAATTCGAAACCTGAGCCATATTTTGGACCCAAATTCTGGCTCTCTGCACCTATTCGCAGTTTGAAATTCCGACTTTTTATACCAAAAATATGCCAATTACTGTAAGCGGCGGTGGGTCACATTTTGCCCAAACCCCCGTGCAGTTTTCAAAATAACCTAAAAATCCAAAATTCGATACCTTAGCCATATTTTGGACCAAAATTCTGGCTCTCTGCACCTATTCGTAGTTTTAAATTCCGACTTTTTATACCAAAAATAGGCCAATTACTGAACGATGCCGTGGGTCACATTTTGCCCAAACGCCACTGCAGTTTTCAAAATATCCCAAACATCCCAAATTCGATACCTGAGTCATATTTTGGACCCAAATTCTGGCTCTCTGCATCTATTCGCAGTTTGAAATTCGGAATTTTTATACCAAACATTTGCCAATTAATGAAAGCAGCGATGGGTCACATATTGCCCAAACCCCCCTGCAGTTTTCAAAATAACCCATATATCCCAAATTCGATACCTGAGCCACATTTTGGACCCAAATTCTGGCTCTCTGCACCTATTCGCAGTTTGAAATTCCTAATTTTTATACCAAAAATATGCCAATTACTGAAAGAGGCTGTGTGTCACATTTTGCCTAAACCCCCCGGCCGTTTTCAAAATATCCCAAACAACCCAAATTCGATACCTGATCCACATTTTGGACCCAAATTCTGGCTCTCTGCACCTATTCGCCATTTGAAATTCCGACTTTTTACACCAAAAATCTGCCAATTACTGAAAGCGGCGGTGGGTCACATTTTGCCCAAACCCCCGTGCAGTTTTCAAAATATCCCAAACATCCCAAATTCGATACATGAGCCATATTTTGGACCCAAATTCTGGCTCTCTGCACCTATTCGCAGTTTGAAATACTGACTTTTTATACCAAAAATATGCCAATTACTGAAAGCAGCGGTGCGTCACATTTTGCCCAAACCCCCCTGCAGTTCTCAAAATATCCCAAAAATCCCAAATTCGATACCTTTGCCATATTTTGGACCTAAATTCTGGCTCTCTGCACCTATTCGCAGTTTTAAATTCCGACTTTTTATACCAAAAATAGGCCAATTACTGAAAGCGGCGGTGGGTCACATTTTGCCCAAACGCCCCTGCAGTTCTCAAAATACCCCAAACATCCCAAATTCGATACCTTAGCCATATTTTGGACCCAAATTCTGGCTCTCTGCATCTATTCGCAGTTTTAAATTCCGACTTTTTATACCAAAAATAGGCCAATTACTGAACGCCGCCGTGGGTCACATTTTGCCCAAACGCCACTGCAGTTTTCAAAATATCCCAAACATCCCAAATTCGATACCTGAGCCATATTTTGGACCCAAATTCTGGCTCTCTGCACCTATTCGATGTTTGAAATTCCGACTTTTTATACAAAAAATCTGCCAATTACTGAGAGCGGCTATGCGTCACATTTTGCCCAAACCCCCCTTGCAGTTTTCAAAATATCCCAATCATCCCAAATTCGATACCTGATCCATATTTTGGACCCAAATTCTGGCTCTCTGCACGTCTTCGCAGTTTGAAATTCCGACTTTTTATACCAAAAGTATGCCAATTACTGAAAGCAGTGGTGGGTCACATTTTGCCCAAACCCCCCCTGCAGTTTTCAAAATATCCCAAACATCCCAAATTCGATACCTGAGCCATATTTTGGACCCAAATTCTGGCTCTCTGCACCTATTCGCAGTTTGAAATTCCGAATTTTTATACCAAAAATCTGCCAATTATTGAGAGCGGCGGTGGGTCACATTTTGCCCAAACCCCCCTGTAGTTTTCAAAATATCCCGAACATCCCAAATTCGATACCCGAGCCATATTTTGGACCCAAATTCTGGCTCTCTGCACCTATTCGCAGTTTGAAATTCCTAATTTTTATACCAAAAATCTGCCAATTACTGAAAGAGGCTGTGTGTGTCACATTTTGCCTAAACCCCCCGGCCGTTTTCAAAATATCCCAAACATCCCAAATTCGATACCTGATCCATATTTTGGACCCAAATTCTGGCTCTCTGCACCTATTCGCCATATGAAATTCCGACTTTTTATACCAAAAATCTGCCAATTACTAAAAGCGGCGGTAGGTCACATTTTGCCCAAACCCACCTGCAGTTTTCAAAATATCCCAAACATCGCAAATTCGATACCAGAGCCATATTTTGGACGCAAATTCTGGCTCTCTGCACCTATTCGCAGTTTGAAATTCCGACTTTTTATACCAAAAATCTGCCAATTACTGAAAGTGGCGGTGGGTCACATTTTGCCCAAACCCCCCTGCAGTTTTCAAAATATCCCAAACATCCCAAATTCGATACCTGAGCCATATTTTGGACCCAAATTCTGGCTCTCTGCATCTATTCGCAGTTTGAAATTCCGACTTTTTATACCAAAAATCTGCCAATTACTGAACGCCGCCGTGGGTCACATTTTGCCCAATCGCCACTGCAGTTTTCAAAATATCCCAAACATCCCAAATTCGATACCTGAGCCATATTTTGGACCCAAATTCTGGCTCTCTGCACCTATTCACAGTTTGAAATTCCGACTTTTTATACAAAAAATCGGCCAATTACTGAGAGCGGTGGTGGGTCACATTTTCCTTAAACCCCCCTGCAGTTTTCAAAATATCCCAAACATCCAAAATTCGATACCTGAGCCGTATTTTGGACCCAAATTCTGGCTCTCTGCACCTATTCGCCGTTTGAAGTTCAGACTTTTTATACAAAAAATCTGCCAATTACCGGGAGCGGCTATGAGTCACATTTTGCCCAAACCCCCCTTGCAGTTTTCAAAATATCCCAATCATCCCAAATTCGATACGTAATCCATATTTTGGACCTAAATTCTGGCTCTCTGCACGTCCTCGCAGTTTGAAATTCCGTTTTTTTATACCAAAAATATGCCAATTACTGAAAGCAGTGGTGGGTCACATTTTGCCCAAACCCCCCTGCAGTTTTCAAAATATCCCAAACATCCCAAATTCGATACCTGAGCCATATTTTGGACCCAAATTCTGGCTCTCTGCACCTATTCGCAGTTTGAAATTCCGAATTTTTATACCAAAAATCTGCCAATTACTGAGAGCGGTGGTGGGTCACATTTTGCCCAAACCCCCCTGTAGTTTTCAAAATATCCCGAACATCCCAAATTCGATACCCGAGCCATATTTTGGACCCAAATTCTGGCTCTCTGCACGTCCTCGCAGTTTGAAATTCCGACTTTTTATACCAAAAATATGCCAATTACTGAAAGCAGTGGTGGGTCACATTTTGCCCAAACCCCCCGGCCGTTTTCAAAATATCCCAAACAACCCAAATTCGATACCTGATCCATATTTTGGACCCAAATTCAGGCTCTCTGCACCTATTCGCCATTTGAAATTCCGACTTTTTATACCAAAAATCTTCCAATTACTGAAAGCGGCGGTGGGTCACATTTTGCCCAAACCCACCTGCAGTTTTCAAAATATCCCAGACATCCCAAATTCGATACCTGAGCCATATTTTGGACGCAAATTCTGGCTCTCTGCACCTATTCGCAGTTTGAAATTCCGACTTTTTATACCAAAAATCTGCCAATTACTGTGAGCGGCGGTGGGTCACATTTTGCCCGAACCCCCCTGCAGTTTTCAAAATATCCCAAACATCCAAAATTCGATACCTGAGCCATATTTTGGACCCAAATTCTGGCTCTCTGCACCTATTCGCAGTTTGAAATTCCGACTTTTTATACAAAAAATCTGATAATTACTGAAAGCGGCGGTGGGTCACATTTTGCCCAAACCCCCCTTCAGTTTTCAAAATATCCCAAACATCCCAAATTCGAAACCTGAGCCATATTTTGGACCCAAATTCTGGCTCTCTGCACCTATTCGCAGTTTGAAATTCCGACTTTTTATACCAAAAATATGCCAATTACTGTAAGCGGCGGTGGGTCACATTTTGCCCAAACCCCCGTGCAGTTTTCAAAATAACCTAAAAATCCAAAATTCGATACCTTAGCCATATTTTGGACCAAAATTCTGGCTCTCTGCACCTATTCGTAGTTTTAAATTCCGACTTTTTATACCAAAAATAGGCCAATTACTGAACGATGCCGTGGGTCACATTTTGCCCAAACGCCACTGCAGTTTTCAAAATATCCCAAACATCCCAAATTCGATACCTGAGTCATATTTTGGACCCAAATTCTGGCTCTCTGCATCTATTCGCAGTTTGAAATTCGGAATTTTTATACCAAACATTTGCCAATTAATGAAAGCAGCGATGGGTCACATATTGCCCAAACCCCCCTGCAGTTTTCAAAATATCCCATATATCCCAAATTCGATACCTGAGCCACATTTTGGACCCAAATTCTGGCTCTCTGCACCTATTCGCAGTTTGAAATTCCTAATTTTTATACCAAAAATATGCCAATTACTGAAAGAGGCTGTGTGTCACATTTTGCCTAAACCCCCCGGCCGTTTTCAAAATATCCCAAACAACCCAAATTCGATACCTGATCCACATTTTGGACCCAAATTCTGGCTCTCTGCACCTATTCGCAGTTTGAAATACTGATTTTTATACCAAAAATATGCCAATTACTGAAAGCGGCGGTGCGTCACATTTTGCCCAAACCCCCCTGCAGTTCTCAAAATATCCTAAAAATCCCAAATTCGATACCTTTGCCATATTTTGGACCTAAATTCTGGCTCTCTGCACCTATTCGCAGTTTTAAATTCCGACTTTTTATACCAAAAATAGGCCAATTACTGAACGCCGCTGTGGGTCACATTTTGCCCGAACGAAAATGCAGTTTTCAAAATATCCCAAACATCCCAAATTCGATACCTGAGCCATATTTTGGACCCAAATTCTGGCTCTCTGCACCAATTCACAGTTTGAAATTCCGAATTTTTATACAAAAAATCTGCCAATTACTGAAAGCGGCGGTGGGTCACATTTTTCCCAAACCCCCGTGCAGTTTTCAAAATATCCCAAACATCCAAAATTCGATACATGAGCCATATGTTGGACCCAAATTCTGGCTCTCTGCACCTATTCGCCGTTTGAAATTCCGACTTTTTATTCCAAAAATCTGCCAATTTCTGAGAGCAGCTATGCGTCACATTTTGCTCAAAACCCCCCTTGCAGTTTTTAAAATATCCCAATCATCCCAAATTCGATACCTGATCCATATTTTGGACCCAAATTCTGGCTCTCTGCACGTCTTCGCAGTTTGAAATTCCGACTTTTATACCAAAAATATGCCAATTACTGAAAGCAGTTGTGGGTCACATTTTGCCCAAACCCCCCTGCAGTTTTCAAAATAACCCAAACATCCCAAATTCCATACCTGAGCCATATTTTTGACCCAAAATCTGGCTCTCTGCACCTATTCGCAGTTTGAAATTCCGACTTTTATACCAAAAATCTGCCAATTACTGAGAGCGGTTGTGGGTCACATTTTGCCCAAACCCCCCTGTAGTTTTCAAAATATCCCGAACATCCCAAATTCGATACCCGAGCCATATTTTGGACCCAAATTCTGGCTCTCTGCACCTATTCGCAGTTTGAAATTCCTAATTTTTATACCAAATATATGCCAATTACTGAAAGAGGCTGTGTGTCACATTTTGCCTAAACCCCCTGGCCGTTTTCAAAATATCCTACAACCCAAATTCGATACCTTATCCATATTTTGGACCCAAATTCTGGCTCTCTGCACCTATTCGCCATTTGAAATTCCGACTTTTTATACCAAAAATCTGCCAATTACTGAAAGCGGCGGTGGGTCACATTTTGCCCAAACCCACCTGCAGTTTTCAAAATATCCCAAACATCCCAAATTCGATACCTGAGCCATATTTTGGACCCAAATTCTGGCTCTCTGCACCTATTCGCAATTTGAAATTCCGTCTTTTTATACCAAAAATCTGCCAATTACTGAAAGCGGAGGTGGGTCACATTTTGCCCAAACCCACCTGCAGTTTTCAAAATATCCCAGACATCCCAAATTCGATACCTGAGCCATATTTTGGACGCAAATTCTGGCTCTCTGCACCTATTCGCAGTTTGAAATTCCGACTTTTTATACCAAAAATCTGCCAATTACTGTGAGCGGCGGTGGGTCACATTTTGCCCGAACCCCCCTGCAGTTTTCAAAATATCCCAAACATCCAAAATTCGATACCTGAGCCATATTTTGGACCCAAATTCTGGCTCTCTGCACCTATTCGCAGTTTGAAATTCCGACTTTTTATACAAAAAATCTGATAATTACTGAAAGCGGCGGTGGGTCACATTTTGCCCAAACCCCCCTTCAGTTTTCAAAATATCCCAAACATCCCAAATTCGAAACCTGAGCCATATTTTGGACCCAAATTCTGGCTCTCTGCACCTATTCGCAGTTTGAAATTCCGACTTTTTATACCAAAAATATGCCAATTACTGTAAGCGGCGGTGGGTCACATTTTGCCCAAACCCCCGTGCAGTTTTCAAAATAACCTAAAAATCCAAAATTCGATACCTTAGCCATATTTTGGACCAAAATTCTGGCTCTCTGCACCTATTCGTAGTTTTAAATTCCGACTTTTTATACCAAAAATAGGCCAATTACTGAACGATGCCGTGGGTCACATTTTGCCCAAACGCCACTGCAGTTTTCAAAATATCCCAAACATCCCAAATTCGATACCTGAGTCATATTTTGGACCCAAATTCTGGCTCTCTGCATCTATTCGCAGTTTGAAATTCGGAATTTTTATACCAAACATTTGCCAATTAATGAAAGCAGCGATGGGTCACATATTGCCCAAACCCCCCTGCAGTTTTCAAAATATCCCATATATCCCAAATTCGATACCTGAGCCACATTTTGGACCCAAATTCTGGCTCTCTGCACCTATTCGCAGTTTGAAATTCCTAATTTTTATACCAAAAATATGCCAATTACTGAAAGAGGCTGTGTGTCACATTTTGCCTAAACCCCCCGGCCGTTTTCAAAATATCCCAAACAACCCAAATTCGATACCTGATCCACATTTTGGACCCAAATTCTGGCTCTCTGCACCTATTCGCAGTTTGAAATACTGATTTTTATACCAAAAATATGCCAATTACTGAAAGCGGCGGTGCGTCACATTTTGCCCAAACCCCCCTGCAGTTCTCAAAATATCCTAAAAATCCCAAATTCGATACCTTTGCCATATTTTGGACCTAAATTCTGGCTCTCTGCACCTATTCGCAGTTTTAAATTCCGACTTTTTATACCAAAAATAGGCCAATTACTGAACGCCGCTGTGGGTCACATTTTGCCCGAACGAAAATGCAGTTTTCAAAATATCCCAAACATCCCAAATTCGATACCTGAGCCATATTTTGGACCCAAATTCTGGCTCTCTGCACCAATTCACAGTTTGAAATTCCGAATTTTTATACGAAAAATCTGCCAATTACTGAAAGCGGCGGTGGGTCACATTTTTCCCAAACCCCCGTGCAGTTTTCAAAATATCCCAAACATCCAAAATTCGATACATGAGCCATATGTTGGACCCAAATTCTGGCTCTCTGCACCTATTCGCCGTTTGAAATTCCGACTTTTTATTCCAAAAATCTGCCAATTTCTGAGAGCAGCTATGCGTCACATTTTGCTCAAAACCCCCCTTGCAGTTTTTAAAATATCCCAATCATCCCAAATTCGATACCTGATCCATATTTTGGACCCAAATTCTGGCTCTCTGCACGTCTTCGCAGTTTGAAATTCCGACTTTTATACCAAAAATATGCCAATTACTGAAAGCAGTTGTGGGTCACATTTTGCCCAAACCCCCCTGCAGTTTTCAAAATAACCCAAACATCCCAAATTCCATACCTGAGCCATATTTTTGACCCAAAATCTGGCTCTCTGCACCTATTCGCAGTTTGAAATTCCGACTTTTATACCAAAAATCTTCCAATTACTGAGAGCGGTTGTGGGTCACATTTTGCCCAAACCCCCCTGTAGTTTTCAAAATATCCCGAACATCCCAAATTCGATACCCGAGCCATATTTTGGACCCAAATTCTGGCTCTCTGCACCTATTCGCAGTTTGAAATTCCTAATTTTTATACCAAATATATGCCAATTACTGAAAGAGGCTGTGTGTCACATTTTGCCTAAACCCCCTGGCCGTTTTCAAAATATCCTACAACCCAAATTCGATACCTTATCCATATTTTGGACCCAAATTCTGGCTCTCTGCACCTATTCGCCATTTGAAATTCCGACTTTTTATACCAAAAATCTGCCAATTACTGAAAGCGGCGGTGGGTCACATTTTGCCCAAACCCACCTGCAGTTTTCAAAATATCCCAAACATCCCAAATTCGATACCTGAGCCATATTTTGGACCCAAATTCTGGCTCTCTGCACCTATTCGCAATTTGAAATTCCGTCTTTTTATACCAAAAATCTGCCAATTACTGAAAGCGGAGGTGGGTCACATTTTGCCCAAACCCACCTGCAGTTTTCAAAATATCCCAAACATCCCTAATTCGATACATGAGCCATATTTTGCACCCAAATTCTGGCTCTCTGCACCTATTCGCAGTTTGAAATACTGACTTTTTATACCAAAAATATGCCAATTACTGAAAGCGGCGGTGCGTCACATTTTGCCCAAACCCCCCTGCAGTTCTCAAAATATCCCAAAAATCCCAAATTCGATACCTTTGCCATATTTTGGACCTAAATTCTGGCTCTCTGCACCTATTCGCAGTTTTAAATTCCGACTTTTTATACCAAAAATAGGCCAATTACTGAACGCCGCCATGGGTCACATTTTGCCCAAACGCCAATGCAGTTTTCAAAATATCCCAAACATCCCCAATTCGATACCTGAGCCATATTTTGGACCCAAATTCTGGCTCTCTGCTCCAATTCACAGTTTGAAATTCCGAATTTTTATACCAAAAATCTGCCAATTACTGAAAGCGGCAGTGGGTCACATTTTTCCCAAACCCCCGTGCAGTTTTCAAAATATCCCAAACATCCAAAATTCGATACCTGAGCCATATGTTGGACCCAAATTCTGGCTCTCTGCACCTATTCGCCGTTTGAAATTCCGACTTTTTATTCCAAAAATCTGCCAATTTCTGAGAGCAGCTATGCGTCACATTTTGCCCAAACCCCCTTGCAGTTTTCAAAATATCCCAATCGTCCCAAATTCGATACCTGATCCATATTTTGGACCCAAATTCTGGCTCTCTGCACGTCTTCGCAGTTTGAAATTCCGACTTTTTATACAAAAAATCGGCCAATTACTGAAAGCGGCGGTGGGTCACATTTTGCCCAAACCCCCCTGCAGTTTTCAAAATATCCCAAACATCTAAAATTCGATACCTGAGCCATATTTTGGACCCAAATTCTGGCTCTCTGCACCTATTCGCAGTTTGAAATTCCGAATTTTTATACCAAAAATCTGACAATTACTGAAAGCGGCGGTGGGTCACATTTTGCCCAAACCCCCCTGCAGTTTTCAAAATATCCCGAACATCCCAAATTCGATACCCGAGCCATATTTTGGACCCAAATTCTGGCTCTCTGCACCTATTCGCAGTTTGAAATTCCTAATTTTTATACTAAATATATGCCAATTACTGAAAGAGGCTGTGTGTCACATTTTGCCTAAACCCCCCGGCCGTTTTCAAAATATCCTACAACCCAAATTTGATACCTTATCAATATTTTGGACCCAAATTCTGGCTCTCTGCACCTATTCGCCATTTGAAATTCCGACTTTTTATACCAAAAATCTGCCAATTACTGAAAGCGGCTGTGGGTCACATTTTACCCAAACCCACCTGCAGTTTTCAAAATATCCCAAACATCCCAAATTCGATACCTGAGCCATATTTTGGACGCAAATTCTGGCTCTCTGCACCTATTCGCAGTGTGAAATTCCGATTTTTATACAAAAAATCGGCCAATTACTGAAAGCGGCGGTGGGTCACATTTTGCCCAAACCCCCCTGCAGTTTTCAAAATATCCCAAACATCCAAAATTCGATACCTGAGCCATATTTTGGACCCAAATTCTGGCTCTCTGCACCTATTCGCAGTTTGAAATTCCGAATTTTTATACCAAAAATCTGACAATTACTGAAAGCGGCGGTGGGTCACATTTTGCCCAAACCCCCCTTCAGTTTTCAAAATATCCCAAACATCCCAAATTCGATACCTGAGTCATATTTTGGACCCAAATTCTGGCTCTCTGCACCTATTCGCAGTTTGAAATTCCGCATTTTTATACAAAAAATCTGCCAATTACTGAGAGCGGTTGTGGGTCACATTTTGCCCAAACCCCCATGTAGTTTTCAAAATATCCCGAACATCCCAAATTCGATACCCGAGCCATATTTTGGACCCAAATTCTGGCTCTCTGCACCTACTCGCAGTTTGAAATTCCTAATTTTTATACTAAATATATGCCAATTACTGAAAGAGGCTGTGTGTCACATTTTGCCTAAACCCCCCGGCCGTTTTCAAAATATCCTACAACCCAAATTCGATACCTTATCCATATTTTGGACCCAAATTCTGGCTCTCTGCACCTATTCGCCATTTGAAATTCCGACTTTTTATACAAAAAATCTGCCAATTACTGAAAGCGGCGGTGGGTCACATTTTGCCCAAACCCACCTGCAGTTTTCAAAATATCCCTAACATCCCAAATTCGATACCTGAGCCATATTTTGACCCAAATTCCGGCTCTCTGCACCTATTCGCCGTTTGAAATTCCGACTTTTTAAACAAAAAATCTGCCAATTACTCTGAGTAACTATGGGACACATTTTGCCCAAACCAGCTTGCAGTTTTCTAAATATCCCAAATTCGATACCTGAGCCATATTTTGGACCCAAATTCTGGCTCTCTGCACCTATTCGCAGTTTGAAATTCCTACTTTTTATACAAAAAAATTGCCAATTACTGAAAGCAGCGGTGGGTCACATTTTGCACAAACCCCCCTGCAGTTTTCAAAATATCCCCAACATCCCAAATTCGATACCTGAGCCATATTTTGGACCCAAATTCTGGCTCTCTGCACCTATTCGCAGTTTGAAATTCCGAATTTTTATACCAAAAATATGCCAATTACTGAAAGCGGCGATGGGTCACATTTTGCCCAAACCCCCCCTGCAGTTTTCAAAATATCCCAAACATCCCAATTTCGAAGCCTGAGCTATATTTTGAAGATAAATTCTTGCTCTCTGCACATATTCGCATGTTGAAATTACGACTTAATATACCGAACATATGCCAAGTACTGAAAGCGGCAATGTGTCACATTTTGCACAAACTCCCCTGCATTTTTCTAAATATCCCAAACATCCCAATTTCGAGGCCTGAGTCATATTTTGGAGCCAAATTCAGGCTCTCTGCACGTATTCGCAGTTTGAAATTACGAATTTTTATACCCAACATATGAAAAGTACTGAAAGCGGCGTTTGGTCACATTTGTCACAAACCTCCCTCCAGTTTTCAAAATATCCCAAACATCCCAATATCGAGGCCTGAGCCATATTTTGGAACCAAATTCTGGCTATCTGCACGTATTCGCAGTTTGAAATTACAACCTATTATAACCAACATATGCCAGGTACTGAAAGAGGCAATGAGTCACATTTTGCACAAACTCCCCTGCAGTTTTCAAAATATCCCAAACATCGCAATTTCGAGGCCTGAGCCATATTTTGGAGCCAAATTCAGGCTCTCTGCACGTCTTCGCAGTTTGAAATTCCGACTTTTTATACCAAAAATATGCCAATTACTGAAAGCAGTTGTGGGTCACATTTTGCCCAAACCCCCGTGCAGTTTTCAAAATAACCTAAAAATCCAAAATTCGATACCTTAGCCATATTTTGGACCAAAATTCTGGCTCTCTGCACCTATTCGTAGTTTTAAATTCCGACTTTTTATACCAAAAATAGGCCAATTACTGAACGTTGCCGTGGGTCACATTTTGCCCAAACGCCACTGCAGTTTTCAAAATATCCCAAACATCCCAAATTCGATACCTGAGTCATATTTTGGACCCAAATTCTGGCTCTCTGCATCTATTCGCAGTTTGA
This sequence comes from Procambarus clarkii, assembly GCF_040958095.1. NCBI lineage: Eukaryota > Metazoa > Arthropoda > Malacostraca > Decapoda > Cambaridae > Procambarus > Procambarus clarkii. The sequence goes on from NC_091226.1 coordinate 2,763,649, forward strand.
AATTCGGAATTTTTATACCAAACATTTGCCAATTAATGAAAGCAGCGATGGGTCACATATTGCCCAAACCCCCCTGCAGTTTTCAAAATATCCCATATATCCCAAATTCGATACCTGAGCCACATTTTGGACCCAAATTCTGGCTCTCTGCACCTATTCGCAGTTTGAAATTCCTAATTTTTATACCAAAAATATGCCAATTACTGAAAGAGGCTGTGTGTCACATTTTGCCTAAACCCCCCGGCTGTTTTCAAAATATCCCAAACAACCCAAATTCGATACCTGATCCACATTTTGGACCCAAATTCTGGCTCTCTGCACCTATTCGCAGTTTGAAATACTGACTTTTTATACCAAAAATATGCCAATTACTGAAAGCGGCGGTGCGTCACATTTTGCCCAAACCCCCCTGCAGTTCTCAAAATATCCCAAAAATCCCAAATTCGATACCTTTGCCATATTTTGGACCTAAATTCTGGCTCTCTGCACCTATTCGCAGTTTTAAATTCCGACTTTTTATACCAAAAATAGGCCAATTACTGAACGCCGCCGTGGGTCACATTTTGCCCGAACGAAAATGCAGTTTTCAAAATATCCCAAACATCCCAAATTCGATACCTGAGCCATATTTTGGACCCAAATTCTGGCTCTCTGCACCAATTCACAGTTTGAAATTCCGAATTTTTATACCAAAAATCTGCCAATTACTGAAAGCGGCGGTGGGTCACATTTTTCCCAAACCCCCGTGCAGTTTTCAAAATATCCCAAACATCCAAAATTCGATACATGAGCCATATGTTGGACCCAAATTCTGGCTCTCTGCACCTATTCGCCGTTTGAAACTCCGACTTTTTATTCCAAAAATCTGCCAATTTCTGAGAGCAGCTATGCGTCACATTTTGCTCAAAACCCCCCTTGCAGTTTTTAAAATATCCCAATCATCCCAAATTCGATACCTGATCCATATTTTGGACCCAAATTCTGGCTCTCTGCACGTCTTCGCAGTTTGAAATTCCTAATTTTTATACCAAATATATGCCAATTACTGAAAGAGGCTGTGTGTCACATTTTGCCTAAACCCCCTGGCCGTTTTCAAAATATCCTACAACCCAAATTCGATACCTTATCCATATTTTGGACCCAAATTCTGGCTCTCTGCACCTATTCGCCATTTGAAATTCCGACTTTTTATACCAAAAATCTGCCAATTACTGAAAGCGGCGGTGGGTCACATTTTGCCCAAACCCACCTGCAGTTTTCAAAATATCCCAAACATCCCAAATTCGATACCTGAGCCATATTTTGGACCCAAATTCTGGCTCTCTGCACCTATTCGCAATTTGAAATTCCGTCTTTTTATACCAAAAATCTGCCAATTACTGAAAGCGGAGGTGGGTCACATTTTGCCCAAACCCACCTGCAGTTTTCAAAATATCCCAAACATCCCAAATTCGATACCTGAGCCATATTATGGACCCAAATTCTGGCTCTCAGCACCTATTCGCAGTTTGAAATTCCGACTTTTTATACTAAAAATCTGCCAATTACTGTTAGCGATGGTGGGTCACATTTTGCCCAAACCCCCCTTCAGTTTTCAAAATATCCCAAACATCATAAATTCGATACCTGAGCCATATTTTGGACCCAAATTCTGGCTCACTGCACCTATTCGCAGTTTGAAATTCGGACTTTTTATACCTAAAATTTGCCAATTAATGAATGCGGCGCTAGGTCACATTTTGCCCAAACCCCCCTGCAGTTTTCAAAATATCCCAAACATCCCTAATTCGATACATGAGCCATATTTTGCACCCAAATTCTGGCTCTCTGCACCTATTCGCAGTTTGAAATACTGACTTTTTATACCAAAAATATGCCAATTACTGAAAGCGGCGGTGCGTCACATTTTGCCCAAACCCCCCTGCAGTTCTCAAAATATCCCAAAAATCCCAAATTCGATACCTTTGCCATATTTTGGACCTAAATTCTGGCTCTCTGCACCTATTCGCAGTTTTAAATTCCGACTTTTTATACCAAAAATAGGCCAATTACTGAACGCCGCCATTGGTCACATTTTGCCCAAACCCCAATGCAGTTTTCAAAATATCCCAAACATCCCAAATTCGATACCTGAGCCATATTTTGGACCCAAATTCTGGCTCTCTGCTCCAATTCACAGTTTGAAATTCCGAATTTTTATACCAAAAATCTGCCAATTACTGAAAGCGGCAGTGGGTCACATTTTTCCCAAACCCCCGTGCAGTTTTCAAAATATCCCAAACATCCAAAATTCGATACCTGAGCCATATGTTGGACCCAAATTCTGGCTCTCTGCACGTCTTCGCAGTTTGAAATTCCGACTTTTTATACAAAAAATCGGCCAATTACTGAAAGCGGCGGTGGGTCACATTTTGCCCAAACCCCCCTGCAGTTTTCAAAATATCCCAAACATCCAAAATTCGATACCTGAGCCATATTCTGGACCCAAATTCTGGCTCTCTGCACCTATTCGCAGTTTGAAATTCCGAATTTTTATACCAAAAATCTGACAATTACTGAAAGCGGCGGTGGGTCACATTTTGCCCAAACCCCCCTGCAGTTTTCAAAATATCCCGAACATCCCAAATTCGATACCCGAGCCATATTTTGGACCCAAATTCTGGCTCTCTGCACCTATTCGCAGTTTGAAATTCCTAATTTTTATACTAAATATATGCCAATTACTGAAAGAGGCTGTGTGTCACATTTTGCCTAAACCCCCCGGCCGTTTTCAAAATATCCTACAACCCAAATTTGATACCTTATCCATATTTTGGACCCAAATTCTGGCTCTCTGCACCTATTCGCCATTTGAAATTCCGACTTTTTATACCAAAAATCTGCCAATTACTGAAAGCGGCTGTGGGTCACATTTTACCCAAACCCACCTGCAGTTTTCAAAATATCCCAAACATCCCAAATTCGATACCTGAGCCATATTTTGGACGCAAATTCTGGCTCTCTGCACCTATTCGCAGTGTGAAATTCCGATTTTTATACAAAAAATCGGCCAATTACTGAAAGCGGCGGTGGGTCACATTTTGCCCAAACCCCCCTGCAGTTTTCAAAATATCCCAAACATCCAAAATTCGATATCTGAGCCATATTTTGAACCCAAATTCTGGCTCTCTGCACCTATTCGCAGTTTGAAATTCCGAATTTTTATACCAAAAATCTGACAATTACTGAAAGCGGCGGTGGGTCACATTTTGCCCAAACCCCCCTTCAGTTTTCAAAATATCCCAAACATCCCAAATTCGATACCTGAGTCATATTTTGGACCCAAATTCTGGCTCTCTGCACCTATTCGCAGTTTGAAATTCCGCATTTTTATACAAAAAATCTGCCAATTACTGAGAGCGGTTGTGGGTCACATTTTGCCCAAACCCCCATGTAGTTTTCAAAATATCCCGAACATCCCAAATTCGATACCCGAGCCATATTTTGGACCCAAATTCTGGCTCTCTGCACCTACTCGCAGTTTGAAATTCCTAATTTTTATACTAAATATATGCCAATTACTGAAAGAGGCTGTGTGTCACATTTTGCCTAAACCCCCCGGCCGTTTTCAAAATATCCTACAACCCAAATTCGATACCTTATCCATATTTTGGACCCAAATTCTGGCTCTCTGCACCTATTCGCCATTTGAAATTCCGACTATTTATACCAAAAATCTGCCAATTACTGAAAGCGGCGGTGGGTCACATTTTGCCCAAACCCACCTGCAGTTTTCAAAATATCCCTAACATCCCAAATTCGATACCTGAGCCATATTTTGACCCAAATTCCGGCTCTCTGCACCTATTCGCCGTTTGAAATTCCGACTTTTTAAACAAAAAATCTGCCAATTACTCTGAGTAACTATGGGACACATTTTGCCCAAACCAGCTTGCAGTTTTCTAAATATCCCAAATTCGATACCTGAGCCATATTTTGGACCCAAATTCTGGCTCTCTGCACCTATTCGCAGTTTGAAATTCCTACTTTTTATACAAAAAAAATGCCAATTACTGAAAGCAGCGGTGGGTCACATTTTGCACAAACCCCCAATGCAGTTTTCAAAATATCCCCAACATCCCAAATTCGATACCTGAGCCATATTTTGGACCCAAATTCTGGCTCTCTGCACCTATTCGCAGTTTGAAATTCCGAATTTTTATACCAAAAATATGCCAATTACTGAAAGCGGCGGTGGGTCACATTTTGCCCAAACCCCCCCTGCAGTTTTCAAAATATCCCAAACATCCCAATTTCGAAGCCTGAGCCATATTTTGAAGATAAATTCTTGCTCTCTGCACATATTCGCATGTTGAAATTACGACTTAATATACCTAACATATGCCAAGTACTGAAAGCGGCAATGAGTCACATTTTGCACAAACTCCCCTGCATTTTTCTAAATATCCCAAACATCCCAATTTCGAGGCCTGAGTCATATTTTGGAGCTAAATTCAGGCTCTCTGCACGTATTCGCAGTTTGAAATTACGAATTTTTATACCCAACATATGAAAAGTACTGAAAGCGGCGTTTGGTCACATTTGTCACAAACCTCCCTCCAGTTTTCAAAATATCCCAAACATCCTAATTTCGAGGCCTGAACCATACTTTGGAGCAAAATTCTGACTCTATGCACGTATTCGCAGTTTGATATTTCGACTTTTTATTCCCAACATATGCCAAGTCCTGAAAGCGGCAGTGAATCACATTTTGCACAAACTCCCCTGCAGTTTTCGAAATATCCCAAATATCCCAATTTCGAGGCCTGAGCTATAATTTGGAGCCAAATTCGGGCACTCTGCATGTATTCGCAGTTTGAAATTACGACTTTTTATACCCAACATATGCCAAGTACTGAAAGCGGCGTTTGGTCACATTTGTCCCAAACCTCCCTCCAGTTTTCAAAATATCCCAAAAATCCCAATTTCGAGGCCTGAGCCATATTTTGGAGCCAAATTCTGGCTCTATGCACGTATTCGCAGTTGGATATTACGACATTTTATACCCAACATATGCCAAGTCCTGAAAGCGGCAGTGAGTCACATTTTGCACAAACTCCCCTGCAGTTTTCGAAATATCCCAAATATCCCAATTTCGAGGCCTAAGCCATATTTTAGAGCCAAATTCTGGCTCTCTGCACGTATTCGCAGTTTGAAATTGCGACTTTTTTATACCCAACATATGCCAAGTACTGAAATTGACGTTTCGTCACATTTGTCCCAAACCTCCCTGCAGTTTTCAAAATATCCCAAATATCCCAATTTCGAGGCCTGAGCCATATTTTGGAGCCAAATTCTGGCTCTCTGCACGTATTCACAGTTTGAAATTGCGAATTTTTTATTCCCAATATATGCCAAGTGCTGAAAGCGGCGTTTAGTCACATTTGTCCCAAACGTCCCTCCAGTTTTCAAAATATCCCAAACATCCCAATTTCGATGCCTGAGCCTTATTCTTGAGCCAAATTCTGTCTCTATGCACGTATTCGCAGTTTGATATTACGACTTTTTATACCCCACATATGCCAAGTACTGGACGCAACAGTAAGTCATATTTTGCAAAACTCCCCTGCAGTTTTCAAAATATCCCAAACATCCCAATTTCGAGGCCTGAGCCATATTTTGGAGCCAAATTCTGGCTCTCTGCACGTATTCGCAGTTTGATATTACGACTTTTTATACCCAACATATTCCAAGTCCTGAAAGCGGCAGTGAGTCACATTTTGCACAAACTCCCCTGCAGTTTTCGAAATATCCTAAATATCCCAATTTCGAGGCTTGAGCTATATTTTGGAGCCAAATTCTGGCTCTCTGCACGTATTCGCTGTTTGAAATTACGACTTTTTATACCCAACATATGCCAAGTACTGAAAGCGGCATTTGGTCACATTTGTCCCAAACCTCCCTCCAGTTTTCAAAATATCCTAAACATCCCAATTTCGAGGCCTGAGCCATATTTTGGAGCCAAATTCTGGCTCTATGCACGTATTCGCAGTTTGATATTACGACTTTTTATACCCATCATATGCCAAGTACTGGACGCAGCAGTGAGTCACATTTTGCACAAACTCCCCTGCAGTTTTCAAAATATCCCAAACATCCATATTTAGAGGCCTGAGCCATATTTTGGAGCCAAATTCTGGCTCTCTGCACGTATTCGCAGTTTGATATTACTAATTTTATACCCAACATATGCAAAGTACTGAAACCGGCAGGGAGTCACATTTTGCACAAACTTCCCTCCAGTTTTCAAAATATCCCAAATATCCCAATTTCGAGGCTTGAGCCATATTTTGGAGCCAAATTCTGGCTCTCTGCACGTATTCACAGTTTGAAATTGCGAATTTTTTATTCCCAATATATGACATGTGCTGAAAGCGGCGTTTGGTCACATTTGTCCCAAACCTCCCTCCAGTTTTCAAAATATCCCAAACATCCCAATTTCGAGGCCTGAGCCATATTTTTGAGCCAAATTCTGTCTCTATGCACGTATTCGCAGTTTGATATTACGACTTTTTATACCCCACATATGCCAAGTACTGGACGCAGCATTGAGTCATATTTTGCAAAACTCCCCTGCAGTTTTCAAAATATCCCAAACATCCCAATTTCGAGGCCTGAGCCATATTTTGGAGCCAAATTCTGACTCTCTGCACGTATTCGCAGTTTGAAATTTCGATTTTTTATACCCAACATATGCGAAGTACTGAAAGCGGCGTTTGGTCACATTTGTCACAAACCTCCCTCCAGTTTTCAAAATATCCCAAACATCCTAATTTCGAGGCCTGAACCATACTTTGGAGCAAAATTCTGACTCTATGCACGTATTCGCAGTTTGATATTTCGACTTTTTATTCCCAACATATGCCAAGTCCTGAAAGCGGCAGTGAATCACATTTTGCACAAACTCCCCTGCAGTTTTCGAAATATCCCAAATATCCCAATTTCGAGGCCTGAGCTATAATTTGGAGCCAAATTCGGGCACTCTGCATGTATTCGCAGTTTGAAATTACGACTTTTTATACCCAACATATGCCAAGTACTGAAAGCGGCGTTTGGTCACATTTGTCCCAAACCTCCCTCCAGTTTTCAAAATATCCCAAAAATCCAAATTTCGAGGCCTGAGCCATATTTTGGAGCCAAATTCTGGCTCTATGCACGTATTCGCAGTTGGATATTACGACATTTTATACCCAACATATGCCAAGTCCTGAAAGCGGCAGTGAGTCACATTTTGCACAAGCTCCCCTGCAGTTTTCGAAATATCCCAAATATCCCAATTTCGAGGCCTAAGTCATATTTTAGAGCCAAATTCTGGCTCTCTGCACGTATTCGCAGTTTGAAATTGCGACTTTTTTATACCCAACATATGCCAAGTACTGAAAATGACGTTTCGTCACATTTGTCCCAAACCTCCCTGCAGTTTTCAAAATATCCCAAATATCCCAATTTCGAGGCCTGAGCCATATTTTGGAGCCAAATTCTGGCTCTCTGCACGTATTCACAGTTTGAAATTGCGAATTTTTTATTCCCAATATATGCCAAGTGCTGAAAGCGGCGTTTAGTCACATTTGTCCCAAACGTCCCTCCAGTTTTCAAAATATCCCAAACATCCCAATTTCGATGCCTGAGCCTTATTCTTGAGCCAAATTCTGTCTCTCTGCACCTATTCGCAGTTTGAAATTCCGCATTTTTATACAAAAAATCTGCCAATTACTGAGAGCGGTTGTGGGTCACATTTTGCCCAAACCCCCATGTAGTTTTCAAAATATCCCGAACATCCCAAATTCGATACCCGAGCCATATTTTGGACCCAAATTCTGGCTCTCTGCACCTACTCGCAGTTTGAAATTCCTAATTTTTATACTAAATATATGCCAATTACTGAAAGAGGCTGTGTGTCACATTTTGCCTAAACCCCCCGGCCGTTTTCAAAATATCCTACAACCCAAATTCGATACCTTATCCATATTTTGGACCCAAATTCTGGCTCTCTGCACCTATTCGCCATTTGAAATTCCGACTATTTATACCAAAAATCTGCCAATTACTGAAAGCGGCGGTGGGTCACATTTTGCCCAAACCCACCTGCAGTTTTCAAAATATCCCTAACATCCCAAATTCGATACCTGAGCCATATTTTGACCCAAATTCCGGCTCTCTGCACCTATTCGCCGTTTGAAATTCCGACTTTTTAAACAAAAAATCTGCCAATTACTCTGAGTAACTATGGGACACATTTTGCCCAAACCAGCTTGCAGTTTTCTAAATATCCCAAATTCGATACCTGAGCCATATTTTGGACCCAAATTCTGGCTCTCTGCACCTATTCGCAGTTTGAAATTCCTACTTTTTATACAAAAAAATTGCCAATTACTGAAAGCAGCGGTGGGTCACATTTTGCACAAACCCCCCCTGCAGTTTTCAAAATATCCCCAACATCCCAAATTCGATACCTGAGCCATATTTTGGACCCAAATTCTGGCTCTCTGCACCTATTCGCAGTTTGAAATTCCGAATTTTTATACCAAAAATATGCCAATTACTGAAAGCGGCGGTGGGTCACATTTTGCCCAAACCCCCCCTGCAGTTTTCAAAATATCCCAAACATCCCAATTTCGAAGCCTGAGCCATATTTTGAAGATAAATTCTTGCTCTCTGCACATATTCGCATGTTGAAATTACGACTTAATATACCTAACATATGCCAAGTACTGAAAGCGGCAATGAGTCACATTTTGCACAAACTCCCCTGCATTTTTCTAAATATCCCAAACATCCCAATTTCGAGGCCTGAGTCATATTTTGGAGCTAAATTCAGGCTCTCTGCACGTATTCGCAGTTTGAAATTACGAATTTTTATACCCAACATATGAAAAGTACTGAAAGCGGCGTTTGGTCACATTTGTCACAAACCTCCCTCCAGTTTTCAAAATATCCCAAACATCCTAATTTCGAGGCCTGAACCATACTTTGGAGCAAAATTCTGACTCTATGCACGTATTCGCAGTTTGATATTTCGACTTTTTATTCCCAACATATGCCAAGTCCTGAAAGCGGCAGTGAATCACATTTTGCACAAACTCCCCTGCAGTTTTCGAAATATCCCAAATATCCCAATTTCGAGGCCTGAGCTATAATTTGGAGCCAAATTCGGGCACTCTGCATGTATTCGCAGTTTGAAATTACGACTTTTTATACCCAACATATGCCAAGTACTGAAAGCGGCGTTTGGTCACATTTGTCCCAAACCTCCCTCCAGTTTTCAAAATATCCCAAAAATCCAAATTTCGAGGCCTGAGCCATATTTTGGAGCCAAATTCTGGCTCTATGCACGTATTCGCAGTTGGATATTACGACATTTTATACCCAACATATGCCAAGTCCTGAAAGCGGCAGTGAGTCACATTTTGCACAAACTCCCCTGCAGTTTTCGAAATATCCCAAATATCCCAATTTCGAGGCCTAAGCCATATTTTAGAGCCAAATTCTGGCTCTCTGCACGTATTCGCAGTTTGAAATTGCGACTTTTTTATACCCAACATATGCCAAGTACTGAAATTGACGTTTCGTCACATTTGTCCCAAACCTCCCTGCAGTTTTCAAAATATCCCAAATATCCCAATTTCGAGGCCTGAGCCATATTTTGGAGCCAAATTCTGGCTCTCTGCACGTATTCACAGTTTGAAATTGCGAATTTTTTATTCCCAATATATGCCAAGTGCTGAAAGCGGCGTTTAGTCACATTTGTCCCAAACGTCCCTCCAGTTTGCAAAATATCCCAAACATCCCAATTTCGATGCCTGAGCCTTATTCTTGAGCCAAATTCTGTCTCTATGCACGTATTCGCAGTTTGATATTACGACTTTTTATACCCCACATATGCCAAGTACTGGACGCAACAGTAAGTCATATTTTGCAAAACTCCCCTGCAGTTTTCAAAATATCCCAAACATCCCAATTTCGAGGCCTGAGCCATATTTTGGAGCCAAATTCTGGCTCTCTGCACGTATTCGCAGTTTGATATTACGACTTTTTATACCCAACATATTCCAAGTCCTGAAAGCGGCAGTGAGTCACATTTTGCACAAACTCCCCTGCAGTTTTCGAAATATCCTAAATATCCCAATTTCGAGGCTTGAGCTATATTTTGGAGCCAAATTCTGGCTCTCTGCACGTATTCGCTGTTTGAAATTACGACTTTTTATACCCAACATATGCCAAGTACTGAAAGCGGCATTTGGTCACATTTGTCCCAAACCTCCCTCCAGTTTTCAAAATATCCCAAACATCCCAATTTCGAGGCCTGAGCCATATTTTGGAGCCAAATTCTGGCTCTATGCACGTATTCGCAGTTTGATATTACGACTTTTTATACCCATCATATGCCAAGTACTGGACGCAGCAGTGAGTCACATTTTGCACAAACTCCCCTGCAGTTTTCAAAATATCCCAAACATCCATATTTAGAGGCCTGAGCCATATTTTGGAGCCAAATTCTGGCTCTCTGCACGTATTCGCAGTTTGATATTACTAATTTTATACCCAACATATGCAAAGTACTGAAACCGGCAGGGAGTCACATTTTGCACAAACTTCCCTCCAGTTTTCAAAATATCCCAAATATCCCAATTTCGAGGCTTGAGCCATATTTTAGAGCCAAATTCTGGCTCTCTGCACGTATTCGCAGTTTGAAATTGCGACTTTTTTATACCCAACATATGCCAAGTACTGAAATTGACGTTTCGTCACATTTGTCCCAAACCTCCCTGCAGTTTTCAAAATATCCCAAATATCCCAATTTCGAGGCCTGAGCCATATTTTGGAGCCAAATTCTGGCTCTCTGCACGTATTCACAGTTTGAAATTGCGAATTTTTTATTCCCAATATATGCCAAGTGCTGAAAGCGGCGTTTAGTCACATTTGTCCCAAACGTCCCTCCAGTTTTCAAAATATCCCAAACATCCCAATTTCGATGCCTGAGCCTTATTCTTGAGCCAAATTCTGTCTCTATGCACGTATTCGCAGTTTGATATTACGACTTTTTATACCCCACATATGCCAAGTACTGGACGCAACAGTAAGTCATATTTTGCAAAACTCCCCTGCAGTTTTCAAAATATCCCAAACATCCCAATTTCGAGGCCTGAGCCATATTTTGGAGCCAAATTCTGGCTCTCTGCACGTATTCGCAGTTTGATATTACGACTTTTTATACCCAACATATTCCAAGTCCTGAAAGCGGCAGTGAGTCACATTTTGCACAAACTCCCCTGCAGTTTTCGAAATATCCTAAATATCCCAATTTCGAGGCTTGAGCTATATTTTGGAGCCAAATTCTGGCTCTCTGCACGTATTCGCTGTTTGAAATTACGACTTTTTATACCCAACATATGCCAAGTACTGAAAGCGGCATTTGGTCACATTTGTCCCAAACCTCCCTCCAGTTTTCAAAATATCCTAAACATCCCAATTTCGAGGCCTGAGCCATATTTTGGAGCCAAATTCTGGCTCTATGCACGTATTCGCAGTTTGATATTACGACTTTTTATACCCATCATATGCCAAGTACTGGACGCAGCAGTGAGTCACATTTTGCACAAACTCCCCTGCAGTTTTCAAAATATCCCAAACATCCATATTTAGAGGCCTGAGCCATATTTTGGAGCCAAATTCTGGCTCTCTGCACGTATTCGCAGTTTGATATTACTAATTTTATACCCAACATATGCAAAGTACTGAAACCGGCAGGGAGTCACATTTTGCACAAACTTCCCTCCAGTTTTCAAAATATCCCAAATATCCCAATTTCGAGGCTTGAGCCATATTTTGGAGCCAAATTCTGGCTCTCTGCACGTATTCACAGTTTGAAATTGCGAATTTTTTATTCCCAATATATGACATGTGCTGAAAGCGGCGTTTGGTCACATTTGTCCCAAACCTCCCTCCAGTTTTCAAAATATCCCAAACATCCCAATTTCGAGGCCTGAGCCATATTTTTGAGCCAAATTCTGTCTCTATGCACGTATTCGCAGTTTGATATTACGACTTTTTATACCCCACATATGCCAAGTACTGGACGCAGCATTGAGTCATATTTTGCAAAACTCCCCTGCAGTTTTCAAAATATCCCAAACATCCCAATTTCGAGGCCTGAGCCATATTTTGGAGCCAAATTCTGACTCTCTGCACGTATTCGCAGTTTGAAATTTCGATTTTTTATACCCAACATATGCGAAGTACTGAAAGCGGCGTTTGGTCACATTTGTCACAAACCTCCCTCCAGTTTTCAAAATATCCCAAACATCCTAATTTCGAGGCCTGAACCATACTTTGGAGCAAAATTCTGACTCTATGCACGTATTCGCAGTTTGATATTTCGACTTTTTATTCCCAACATATGCCAAGTCCTGAAAGCGGCAGTGAATCACATTTTGCACAAACTCCCCTGCAGTTTTCGAAATATCCCAAATATCCCAATTTCGAGGCCTGAGCTATAATTTGGAGCCAAATTCGGGCACTCTGCATGTATTCGCAGTTTGAAATTACGACTTTTTATACCCAACATATGCCAAGTACTGAAAGCGGCGTTTGGTCACATTTGTCCCAAACCTCCCTCCAGTTTTCAAAATATCCCAAAAATCCAAATTTCGAGGCCTGAGCCATATTTTGGAGCCAAATTCTGGCTCTATGCACGTATTCGCAGTTGGATATTACGACATTTTATACCCAACATATGCCAAGTCCTGAAAGCAGCAGTGAGTCACATTTTGCACAAGCTCCCCTGCAGTTTTCGAAATATCCCAAATATCCCAATTTCGAGGCCTAAGTCATATTTTAGAGCCAAATTCTGGCTCTCTGCACGTATTCGCAGTTTGAAATTGCGACTTTTTTATACCCAACATATGCCAAGTACTGAAAATGACGTTTCGTCACATTTGTCCCAAACCTCCCTGCAGTTTTCAAAATATCCCAAATATCCCAATTTCGAGGCCTGAGCCATATTTTGGAGCCAAATTCTGGCTCTCTGCACGTATTCACAGTTTGAAATTGCGAATTTTTTATTCCCAATATATGCCAAGTGCTGAAAGCGGCGTTTAGTCACATTTGTCCCAAACGTCCCTCCAGTTTTCAAAATATCCCAAACATCCCAATTTCGATGCCTGAGCCTTATTCTTGAGCCAAATTCTGTCTCTCTGCACCTATTCGCAGTTTGAAATTCCGCATTTTTATACAAAAAATCTGCCAATTACTGAGAGCGGTTGTGGGTCACATTTTGCCCAAACCCCCATGTAGTTTTCAAAATATCCCGAACATCCCAAATTCGATACCCGAGCCATATTTTGGACCCAAATTCTGGCTCTCTGCACCTACTCGCAGTTTGAAATTCCTAATTTTTATACTAAATATATGCCAATTACTGAAAGAGGCTGTGTGTCACATTTTGCCTAAACCCCCCGGCCGTTTTCAAAATATCCTACAACCCAAATTCGATACCTTATCCATATTTTGGACCCAAATTCTGGCTCTCTGCACCTATTCGCCATTTGAAATTCCGACTATTTATACCAAAAATCTGCCAATTACTGAAAGCGGCGGTGGGTCACATTTTGCCCAAACCCACCTGCAGTTTTCAAAATATCCCTAACATCCCAAATTCGATACCTGAGCCATATTTTGACCCAAATTCCGGCTCTCTGCACCTATTCGCCGTTTGAAATTCCGACTTTTTAAACAAAAAATCTGCCAATTACTCTGAGTAACTATGGGACACATTTTGCCCAAACCAGCTTGCAGTTTTCTAAATATCCCAAATTCGATACCTGAGCCATATTTTGGACCCAAATTCTGGCTCTCTGCACCTATTCGCAGTTTGAAATTCCTACTTTTTATACAAAAAAATTGCCAATTACTGAAAGCAGCGGTGGGTCACATTTTGCACAAACCCCCCCTGCAGTTTTCAAAATATCCCCAACATCCCAAATTCGATACCTGAGCCATATTTTGGACCCAAATTCTGGCTCTCTGCACCTATTCGCAGTTTGAAATTCCGAATTTTTATACCAAAAATATGCCAATTACTGAAAGCGGCGGTGGGTCACATTTTGCCCAAACCCCCCCTGCAGTTTTCAAAATATCCCAAACATCCCAATTTCGAAGCCTGAGCCATATTTTGAAGATAAATTCTTGCTCTCTGCACATATTCGCATGTTGAAATTACGACTTAATATACCTAACATATGCCAAGAACTGAAAGCGGCAATGAGTCACATTTTGCACAAACTCCCCTGCATTTTTCTAAATATCCCAAACATCCCAATTTCGAGGCCTGAGTCATATTTTGGAGCTAAATTCAGGCTCTCTGCACGTATTCGCAGTTTGAAATTACGAATTTTTATACCCAACATATGAAAAGTACTGAAAGCGGCGTTTGGTCACATTTGTCACAAACCTCCCTCCAGTTTTCAAAATATCCCAAACATCCTAATTTCGAGGCCTGAACCATACTTTGGAGCAAAATTCTGACTCTATGCACGTATTCGCAGTTTGATATTTCGACTTTTTATTCCCAACATATGCCAAGTCCTGAAAGCGGCAGTGAATCACATTTTGCACAAACTCCCCTGCAGTTTTCGAAATATCCCAAATATCCCAATTTCGAGGCCTGAGCTATAATTTGGAGCCAAATTCGGGCACTCTGCATGTATTCGCAGTTTGAAATTACGACTTTTTATACCCAACATATGCCAAGTACTGAAAGCGGCGTTTGGTCACATTTGTCCCAAACCTCCCTCCAGTTTTCAAAATATCCCAAAAATCCAAATTTCGAGGCCTGAGCCATATTTTGGAGCCAAATTCTGGCTCTATGCACGTATTCGCAGTTGGATATTACGACATTTTATACCCAACATATGCCAAGTCCTGAAAGCGGCAGTGAGTCACATTTTGCACAAACTCCCCTGCAGTTTTCGAAATATCCCAAATATCCCAATTTCGAGGCCTAAGCCATATTTTAGAGCCAAATTCTGGCTCTCTGCACGTATTCGCAGTTTGAAATTGCGACTTTTTTATACCCAACATATGCCAAGTACTGAAATTGACGTTTCGTCACATTTGTCCCAAACCTCCCTGCAGTTTTCAAAATATCCCAAATATCCCAATTTCGAGGCCTGAGCCATATTTTGGAGCCAAATTCTGGCTCTCTGCACGTATTCACAGTTTGAAATTGCGAATTTTTTATTCCCAATATATGCCAAGTGCTGAAAGCGGCGTTTAGTCACATTTGTCCCAAACGTCCCTCCAGTTTGCAAAATATCCCAAACATCCCAATTTCGATGCCTGAGCCTTATTCTTGAGCCAAATTCTGTCTCTATGCACGTATTCGCAGTTTGATATTACGACTTTTTATACCCCACATATGCCAAGTACTGGACGCAACAGTAAGTCATATTTTGCAAAACTCCCCTGCAGTTTTCAAAATATCCCAAACATCCCAATTTCGAGGCCTGAGCCATATTTTGGAGCCAAATTCTGGCTCTCTGCACGTATTCGCAGTTTGATATTACGACTTTTTATACCCAACATATTCCAAGTCCTGAAAGCGGCAGTGAGTCACATTTTGCACAAACTCCCCTGCAGTTTTCGAAATATCCTAAATATCCCAATTTCGAGGCTTGAGCTATATTTTGGAGCCAAATTCTGGCTCTCTGCACGTATTCGCTGTTTGAAATTACGACTTTTTATACCCAACATATGCCAAGTACTGAAAGCGGCATTTGGTCACATTTGTCCCAAACCTCCCTCCAGTTTTCAAAATATCCCAAACATCCCAATTTCGAGGCCTGAGCCATATTTTGGAGCCAAATTCTGGCTCTATGCACGTATTCGCAGTTTGATATTACGACTTTTTATACCCATCATATGCCAAGTACTGGACGCAGCAGTGAGTCACATTTTGCACAAACTCCCCTGCAGTTTTCAAAATATCCCAAACATCCATATTTAGAGGCCTGAGCCATATTTTGGAGCCAAATTCTGGCTCTCTGCACGTATTCGCAGTTTGATATTACTAATTTTATACCCAACATATGCAAAGTACTGAAACCGGCAGGGAGTCACATTTTGCACAAACTTCCCTCCAGTTTTCAAAATATCCCAAATATCCCAATTTCGAGGCTTGAGCCATATTTTGGAGCCAAATTCTGGCTCTCTGCACGTATTCACAGTTTGAAATTGCGAATTTTTTATTCCCAATATATGACATGTGCTGAAAGCGGCGTTTGGTCACATTTGTCCCAAACCTCCCTCCAGTTTTCAAAATATCCCAAACATCCCAATTTCGAGGCCTGAGCCATATTTTTGAGCCAAATTCTGTCTCTATGCACGTATTCGCAGTTTGATATTACGACTTTTTATACCCCACATATGCCAAGTACTGGACGCAGCATTGAGTCATATTTTGCAAAACTCCCCTGCAGTTTTCAAAATATCCCAAACATCCCAATTTCGAGGCCTGAGCCATATTTTGGAGCCAAATTCTGACTCTCTGCACGTATTCGCAGTTTGAAATTTCGATTTTTTATACCCAACATATGCGAAGTACTGAAAGCGGCGTTTGGTCACATTTGTCACAAACCTCCCTCCAGTTTTCAAAATATCCCAAACATCCTAATTTCGAGGCCTGAACCATACTTTGGAGCAAAATTCTGACTCTATGCACGTATTCGCAGTTTGATATTTCGACTTTTTATTCCCAACATATGCCAAGTCCTGAAAGTGGCAGTGAATCACATTTTGCACAAACTCCCCTGCAGTTTTCGAAATATCCCAAATATCCCAATTTCGAGGCCTGAGCTATAATTTGGAGCCAAATTCGGGCACTCTGCATGTATTCGCAGTTTGAAATTACGACTTTTTATACCCAACATATGCCAAGTACTGAAAGCGGCGTTTGGTCACATTTGTCCCAAACCTCCCTCCAGTTTTCAAAATATCCCAAAAATCCAAATTTCGAGGCCTGAGCCATATTTTGGAGCCAAATTCTGGCTCTATGCACGTATTCGCAGTTGGATATTACGACATTTTATACCCAACATATGCCAAGTCCTGAAAGCGGCAGTGAGTCACATTTTGCACAAGCTCCCCTGCAGTTTTCGAAATATCCCAAATATCCCAATTTCGAGGCCTAAGTCATATTTTAGAGCCAAATTCTGGCTCTCTGCACGTATTCGCAGTTTGAAATTGCGACTTTTTTATACCCAACATATGCCAAGTACTGAAAATGACGTTTCGTCACATTTGTCCCAAACCTCCCTGCAGTTTTCAAAATATCCCAAATATCCCAATTTCGAGGCCTGAGCCATATTTTGGAGCCAAATTCTGGCTCTCTGCACGTATTCACAGTTTGAAATTGCGAATTTTTTATTCCCAATATATGCCAAGTGCTGAAAGCGGCGTTTAGTCACATTTGTCCCAAACGTCCCTCCAGTTTTCAAAATATCCCAAACATCCCAATTTCGATGCCTGAGCCTTATTCTTGAGCCAAATTCTGTCTCTATGCACGTATTCGCAGTTTGATATTACGACTTTTTATACCCCACATATGCCAAGTACTGGACGCAACAGTAAGTCATATTTTGCAAAACTCCCCTGCAGTTTTCAAAATATCCCAAACATCCCAATTTCGAGGCCTGAGCCATATTTTGGAGCCAAATTCTGGCTCTCTGCACGTATTCGCAGTTTGATATTACGACTTTTTATACCCAACATATTCCAAGTCCTGAAAGCGGCAGTGAGTCACATTTTGCACAAACTCCCCTGCAGTTTTCGAAATATCCTAAATATCCCAATTTCGAGGCTTGAGCTATATTTTGGAGCCAAATTCTGGCTCTCTGCACGTATTCGCTGTTTGAACTTACGACTTTTTATACCCAACATATGCCAAGTACTGAAAGCGGCATTTGGTCACATTTGTCCCAAACCTCCCTCCAGTTTTCAAAATATCCCAAACATCCCAATTTCGAGGCCTGAGCCATATTTTGGAGCCAAATTCTGGCTCTATGCACGTATTCGCAGTTTGATATTACGACTTTTTATACCCATCATATGCCAAGTACTGGACGCAGCAGTGAGTCACATTTTGCACAAACTCCCCTGCAGTTTTCAAAATATCCCAAACATCCCAATTTCGAGGCCTGAGCCATATTTTTGAGCCAAATTCTGTCTCTATGCACGTATTCGCAGTTTGATATTACGACTTTTTATACCCCACATATGCCAAGTACTGGACGCAGCATTGAGTCATATTTTGCAAAACTCCCCTGCAGTTTTCAAAATATCCCAAACATCCCAATATCGAGGCCTGAGCCATATTTTGGAACCAAATTCTGGCTATCTGCACGTATTCGCAGTTTGAAATTACAACCTATTATAACCAACATATGCCAGGTACTGAAAGAGGCAATGAGTCACATTTTGCACAAACTCCCCTGCAGTTTTCAAAATATCCCAAACATCGCAATTTCGAGGCCTGAGCCATATTTTGGAGCCAAATTCAGGCTCTCTGCACGTATTCGCAGTTTGAAATAACGACTTTTTATACCCAACATTTGCCAAGTACTGAAAGCGGCGTTTGGTCACATTTGTCCCAAACCTCCCTGCAGTTTTCAAAATATCCCAAATATCTCTATTTCGAGGCCTGAGCCATATTTTGGAGCCAAATTCAGGCTCTATGCACGTATTCGCAGTTTGAAATTACGAATTTTTATACCCAACATATGCGAAGTACTGAAAGCGGCGTTTGGTCACATTTGTCCCAAACATCCCAGCAGTTTTCAAAATATCCCAAAAATTCCAATTTCGAGGCCTGAGCCATATTTTGGAGCCAAATTCAGGCTCTCTGCACGTATTCGCAGTTAGAAATTACGACTTTTTATAGTCAACATATGCCAAGTACTGAAAGCGGCGTTTGGTCATATATGTCCCAAAGTCCCCTGCAGTTTTCAAAATATCCCAAACATCCCAATTTCGAGGCCTGAGCCATTTTTTGGAGCCAAATTCTGGATCTCTGCACGTATTCACAGTTTGAAATTGTTACTTTTTATACCCAACATATACCAAGTCCTGAAAACGGCAGTGAGTCACATTTTGAACAAACTCCCCTGCATTTTTCTAAATATCCCAAACATCCCAATTTCGAAGCCTGAGCCATATTTTGGAGCCAAATTCAGGCTCTCTGCACGTATTCACAGTTGGAAATTACGAATTTTTATACCCAACATATGCCAAGTACTGAAACGGCGTTTGGTCACATTTGTCCCAAACCTCCCTCCAGTTTTCAAAATATCCCAACCATCCCAATTTCGAGGCCTGAGCCATATTTTGGAGCCAAATTCTAGCTCTCTGCACGTATTCGCAGTTTGAAATTACGACTTTTTATACCCAACATATGCGAAGTTCTGAAAGCGGCGTTTGGTCACATTTGTCCCAAACCTCCCTGCAGTTTTCAAAATATCCCAAACATCCCAATTTCGAGGCCTGAGCCATATTTTAGAGCCAAATTCAAGCTCTCTGCACGTATTCGCAGTTTGAAATTACGAATTTTTATACCCAACATATGTGAAGTACTGAAAGCGGTGTTTGGTCATATTTGTCCCAAACCTCCCTGCAGTTTTCAAAAAATCAAAAACATTCCAATTTCGAAACCTGAGCTATAATTTGTAGCCAAATTCTGGCTCTCTGCACGTATTCGCTGTTTGAAATTGCGACTTTTTTATACCCAATATATGCCAAGTGCTGAAAGCGGCGTTTGGTCACATTTGTCCCAAACCTCCCTCCAGTTTTCAAAATATCCAAAACATCCCAATTTCGAGGCCTGAACCATATTTTGGAGCAAAATTCTGTCTCTATGCACGTATTCGCAGTTTGATATTACGACTTTTAATACCCCACATATGCCAAGTACTGGACGCGGCGGTGAGTCACATTTTGCACGAATTCCCCTGCAGTTTTCAAAATATCCCAAACATCCCAATTTCGAAGCCTGAGACATATTTTGGAGCCAAATTCTGGCTCTCTGCAGGTATTCGCAGTTTGAAATTACGATTTTTATACCCAACATATGCGAAGTACTGAAAGCGGCGTTTAGTCACATTTGTCCCAATCCCCCTTGCAGTTTTCAAAATATCCCAAACATCCCAATATCGAGGCCTGAGCCATATTTTGGAGCCAAATTCTAGCTCTCTGCACGTATTCGCAGTTTGAAATTGCGACTTTCTATACCCAACATATGCCAAGTCCTGAAAGCGGCGTTTGGTCACATTTGTCCCAAACCTCCCTGCAGTTTTCAAAATATCCCAAATATCTCAATTTCGAGGCCTGAGCCATATTTTGGAGCCAAATTCAGGCTCTATGCACGCATTCGCAGTTTGAAATTACGAATTTTTATACCCAACATATGCGAAGTACTGAAAGCGGCGTTTGGTCACATTTGTCCCAAACATCCCAGCAGTTTCCAAAATATCCCAAAAATCCCAATTTCGAAGCCTGAGCCATATTTTGAAGCCAATTTCAGGCTCTCTGCACGTATTCGCAGTTAGAAATTACGACTTTTTATACCCAACATATGCCAAGTACTGAAAGCGGCGTTTGGTCATATATGTACCAAAGTCCCCTGAAGTTTTCAAAATATCCCAAACATCCCAATTTCGAGGCCTGAGCCATATTTTGGAGCCAAATTCTGGCTCTCTCTACTTATTCGCAGTTTAAAATTACCAACTTTTATACCCAACATATACCAAGTCCTGAAAGCGGCAGTGAGTCACATTTTGCACAAACTCCCCTGCAGTTTTCAAAATATTCCAAATATCCCAATTTTGAGGCCTGAGCCATATTTTGGAGCCAAATTTTGGCTCTTTGCACGTATTCGCAGTTTGAAATTGCGATTTTTTTATACCAACATATGCCAAGTACTGAAAGTGGCGTTTGGTCGCATTTGTCCCAAACCTCCCTGCAGTTTTCAAAATATCCCAAACATCCCAATTTCGAGGCCTGAGCCATATTTTCGAGCCAAATTCTGGCTCTCTGCACGTAATCGCAGTTTGAAATTACGAATTTTTATACCCAACATATGCAAAGTACTGAGAGCGGTGTTTGGTCATATTTGTCCCAAACCTCCCTGCAGTTTTCAAAAAATCCCAAACATTCCAGTTTCGAAACCTGAGCTATAATTTGTAGCCAAATTCTGGCTCTCTGCACGTATTCGCAGTTTGAAATTGCGACTTTTTTATACCCAATATATGCCAAGTGCTGAAAGCGGCGTTTGGTCACATTTGTCCCAATCCTCCCTCCAGTTTTCAAAATATCCAAAACATCCCAATTTCGAGGCCTGAACCATATTTTGGAGCAAAATTTTGTCTCTATGCACGTATTCGCAGTTTGATATTACGACTTTTTATACCCCACATATGCCAAGTACTGGACGCGGCTGTGAGTCACATTTTGCACGAATTCCCCTGCAGTTTTCAAAATATCCCAAACATCCCAATTTCGAAGCCTGAGCCATATTTTGGAGCCAAATTCTGGCTCTCTGCACGTATTCGCAGTTTGAAATTACGATTTTTATACCCAACATATGCGAAGTACTGAAAGCGGCGTTTAGTCACATTTGTCCCAATCCCCCTTGCAGTTTTCAAAATATCCCAAACATCCCAATATCGAGGCCTGAGCCATATTTTGGAGCCAAATTCTAGCTCTCTGCACGTATTCGCAGTTTGAAATTGCGACTTTCTATACCCAACATATGCCAAGTCCTGAAAGCGGCGTTTGGTCACATTTGTCCCAAACCTCCCTGCAGTTTTCAAAATATCCCAAATATCTCAATTTCGAGGAATAAGCCATATTTTGAAGCCTATTCAGACTCTCTGCACGTATTTGCAGTTAGAAATTACGACTTTTTATACCCAACATATGCCAAGTACTGAAAGCGGCGTTTGGTCATATATGTCCCAAAGTCCCCTGCAGTTTTCAAAATATCCCAAACATCCCAATTTCGAGGCCTGAGCCATATTTTGGAGCCAAATTCTGTCTCTATGCACGTATTCGCAGTTTGATGTTACGACTTTTTATACCCCACAGATGCCAAGTACTGGACGCTGCTGTGAGTCACATTTTGCACAAACTCCCCTGCAGTTTTCAAAATATCCCAAACATCATAATTTCGAGGCCTGAGCCATATTTTGGAGCCAAATTCTGGCTCTCTGCACGTATTCGCAGTTTGAAATTACGATTTTTTTATACCCAACAAATGCGAATTACTGAAAGCGGCGTTTATTCACATTTGTCCCAATCTCCCCTGCAGTTTTCAAAATATCCCAAACATCCCAATATCGAGGCCTGAGCCATTTTTTTGAGCGAAATTCTAGCTCTCTGCACGTATTCGCAGTTTGAAATTGCGACTTTTTATACCCAACATATGCCAAGTCCTGAAAACGGCAGTGAGTCACATTTTGCACAAACTCCCCTGCATTTTTCTTAATATCCCAAACATCCCAATTTCGAGGCCTGAGCCATATTTTAGAGCCAAATTCAGGCTCTCTGCATGTATTCGCAGTTGGAAATTACGAATTTTTATACCCAACATATGCCAAGTACTGAAAGCGGCGTTTGATCACATTTGTCCCAAACCTCCCTCCAGTTTTCAAAATATCCCAAACATCCCTATTTCGAGGTCTGAGCCATATTTTGGAGCAAAATTCTGGTCTATGCACGTATTCGCAGTTTGATATTACGAGTTTTTATACCCAACATATGCCAAGTCCTGAAAGCGGCAGTGAGTCACATTTTGCACAAACTCCCCTGCAGTTTTCGAAATATTCCAAATATCCCAATTTTGAGGCCTGAGCTATATTTTGGAGCAAAATTCTGGCTCTCTGCACGTATTCGCAGTTTGAAATTACGACTTTTTATACCCAACATATGCCAAGTACTGAAAGCGGCGTTTGGTCACATTTGTCCCAAACCTCCTTCCAGTTTTCAAAATATCCCAAACATCCTAATTTCGAGGTCTGAGCCATATTTTGGAGCCAAATTCTGGCTCTATGCACGTATTCGCAATTTGAAATTGCGACTTTTTTATACCCAATATATGCCAAGTGCTGAAAGCGGCGTTTGGTCACATTTGTCCCAAACCTCCCTCCAGTTTTCAAAATATCCCAAACATCCCAATTTCGAGGCCTGAGCCATATTTTGGAGCCAAATTCTGTCTCTATGCACGTATTCGCAGTATGATATTACGACTTTTTATACCCCACATATGCCAAGTACTGGATGCGGCAGTGAGTCAAATTTTGCACAAATTCCCCTGCAGTTTTCAAAATATCACAAAATCCCAATTTCGAGGCCTGAGCCATATTTTGGAGCCAAATTCTGGCTCTTTGCACGTATTTGCAGTTTGAAATTACGACTTTTTTATACCCAACATATGCGAAGTACTGAAAGCGGCGTTTGGTCACATTTGTCCCAAACTTTCCTGCAGTTTTCAAAATATCCCAAACATCCCAATATGGAGGCCTGAGCCATATTTTGGAGCCAAATTCTGGCTCTCTGCACGTATTCGCAGTTTGATATTACGAATTTTATACTCAACATATGCCATGTACTAGAACCGGCCGTGAGTCACATTTTGCACAAACTCCCCTCCAGTTTTCAAAATATCCCAAATATCCCAATTTCGAGGCCTGAGCCATATTTTGCAGCCAAATTCTGGCTCTCTGCCCGTATTCGCAGTTTGAAATTGCGACTTTTTTATAGCCAATATATGCCAAGTGCTGAAAGTGGGGTTTGGTCACATTTGTCCCAAACCTCCCTCCAGTTTTCAAAATATCCCAAACATCCCAATTTCGAGGCCTGAGTCATATTTTGGAGCCAAATTTTGTCTCTATGCACGTATTCGCAGTATTTATATTACGACTTTTTATACCCCACATATGCCAAGTACTGGATGCGGCAGTGAGTCTCATTTTGCACAAACTCCCCTGCAGTTTTCAAAATATCCCAAACATCCCAATTTCGAGGCCTGAGCCATATTTTGGAGCCAAATTCTGGCTCTTTGCACGTATTTGCAGTTTGAAATTACGACTTTTTTATACCCAACATATGCGAAGTACTGAAAGCGGCGTTTGGTCACATTTGTCCCAAACTTTCCTGCAGTTTTCAAAATATCCCAAACATCCCAATATGGAGGCCTGAGCCATATTTTGGAGCCAAATTCTGGCTCTCTGCACGTATTCGCAGTTTGATATTACGAATTTTATACTCAACATATGCCATGTACTAGAACCGGCAGTGAGTCACATTTTGCACAAACTCCCCTCCAGTTTTCAAAATATCCCAAATATCCCAATTTCGAGGCCTGAGCCATATTTTGCAGCCAAATTCTGGCTCTCTGCCCGTATTCACAGTTTGAAATTGCGACTTTTTTATAGCCAATATATGCCAAGTGCTGAAAGTGGGGTTTGGTCACATTTGTCCCAAACCTCCCTCCAGTTTTCAAAATATCCCAAACATCCCAATTTCGAGGCCTGAGTCATATTTTGGAGCCAAATTTTGTCTCTATGCACGTATTCGCAGTATGATATTACGACTTTTTATACCCCACATATGCCAAGTACTGGATGCGGCAGTGAGTCTCATTTTGCACAAACTCCCCTGCAGTTTTCAAAATATCCCAAGCATCCCAATTACGAGGCCTGAGCCATATTTTGGAGCCAAATTCAGGCTCTCTGCACGTATTCGCAGTTTGAAATTACGACTTTTTTATACCCAACATATGCGTAGTACTGAAAGCAGCGTTTGGTCACATTTGTCCCGAATCTAACTGCAGTTTTCAAAATATCCCAAAAATCCCAATATCGAGGCCTGAACCATATTTTGGAGCCAAATTCTGGCTCTCTGCACGTATTCGCAGTTTGAAATTACTACCTTTTATACCCAACATATGGCAAGTACTGAAAGCGGCGTTTGGTCACATTTGTCCCAAACCTCCCTCCAGTTTTCAAAATATCCAAACCATCTCAATTTCGAGGCCTGAGCCATATTTTGGAGCCAAATTCTAGCTCTCTGCACGTATTCGCAGTATGAAATTACGACTTTTTATACCCAACATATGCGAGTACTGAAAGCGGCGTTTGGTCACATTTGTCCCAAACCTCCCTGCAGTTTTCAAAATATCCCAAATATTTCAATTTCGAGGCCTGTGCCATATTTTGGAGCCAAATTCAGGCTCTCTACACGTATTCGCAGTTTGAAATTACGACTTTTTATACCCACCATATGCCAAGTAATGAAAGCGGTGTTTGGTCATATGTGTCCTAAAGTCCCTGCAGTTTTCAAAATATCCCAATTTCAAGGCCTGAGCCATATTTTGGAGCCAAATTCTGGCTCTCTGCACGTATTCGCAGTTTGAAATTACTACCTTTTATACCCAACATATGCCAAGTCCTGAAATCGGCAGTGAGTCACATTTTGCACAAACTCCACTGCAGTTTTCAAAATATCCCAAATATCCCAATTTCGAGGCCTTAGCCATATTATGGAGCAAATTTTGGCTCTTTGCACGTATTCGCAGTTTGAAATTGCGACTTTTTTATACTAACATATGCCAAGTACTGAAAGCGGCGTTTGGTCACATTTGTCCAAAATCTCCCTGCAGTTTTCAAAATATCCCAAACATCCCAATTTCGAGGCCTGAGCCATATTTTGGAGCCAAATTCTGGCTCTCTGCACGTATTTGCAGGTTGAAATTACGACTTTTTATACCCAACATATGCGAAGTTCTGAAAGCGGCGTTTGGTCACATTTGTCCCAAACCTCCCTGCAGTTTTCAAAATATCCCAAACATCCCAATTTCAAGGCCTGAGCCATATTTTAGAGCCAAATTCAAGCTCTCTGCACGTATTCGCAGTTTGAAATTACGAATTTTTATACCCAACATATGCGAAGTACTGAAAGCGGTGTTTGGTCATATTTGTCCCAAACCTCCCTGCAGTTTTCAAAAAATCAAAAACATTCCAATTTCGAAACCTGAGCTATAATTTGTAGCCAAATTCTGGCTCTCTGCACGTATTCGCTGTTTGAAATTGCGACTTTTTTATACCCAATATATGCCAAGTGCTGAAAGCGGCGTTTGGTCACATTTGTCCCAAACCTCCCTCCAGTTTTCAAAATATCCAAAACATCCCAATTTCGAGGCCTGAACCATATTTTGGAGCAAAATTCTGTCTCTATGCACGTATTCGCAGTTTGATATTACGACTTTTAATACCCCACATATGCCAAGTACTGGACGCGGCGGTGAGTCACATTTTGCACGAATTCCCCTGCAGTTTTCAAAATATCCCAAACATCCCAATTTCGAAGCCTGAGCCATATTTTGGAGCCAAATTCTGGCTCTCTGCAGGTATTCGCAGTTTGAAATTACGATTTTTATACCCAACATATGCGAAGTACTGAAAGCGGCGTTTAGTCACATTTGTCCCAATCCCCCTTGCAGTTTTCAAAATATCCCAAACATCCCAATATCGAGGCCTGAGCCATATTTTGGAGCCAAATTCTAGCTCTCTGCACGTATTCGCAGTTTGAAATTGCGACTTTCTATACCCAACATATGCCAAGTCCTGAAAGCGGCGTTTGGTCACATTTGTCCCAAACCTCCCTGCAGTTTTCAAAATATCCCAAATATCTCAATTTCGAGGCCTGAGCCATATTTTGGAGCCAAATTCAGGCTCTATGCACGCATTCGCAGTTTGAAATTACGAATTTTTATACCCAACATATGCGAAGTACTGAAAGCGGCGTTTGGTCACATTTGTCCCAAACATCCCAGCAGTTTCCAAAATATCCCAAAAATCCCAATTTCGAAGCCTGAGCCATATTTTGAAGCCAATTTCAGGCTCTCTGCACGTATTCGCAGTTAGAAATTACGACTTTTTATACCCAACATATGCCAAGTACTGAAAGCGGCGTTTGGTCATATATGTACCAAAGTCCCCTGAAGTTTTCAAAATATCCCAAACATCCCAATTTCGAGGCCTGAGCCATATTTTGGAGCCAAATTCTGGCTCTCTCTACGTATTCGCAGTTTAAAATTACGGCCTTAGCCATATTATGGAGCCAAATTTTTGTTCTTTGCACGTATTCGCAGTTTAAAATTGCGACTTTTTTATAATAACTTATGCCAAATACTGAAAGCGGCGTTTGGTCACATTTGTCCAAAACCTCCCTGCAATTTTCAAAATATCCCAAACATCCCAATTTCGAGGCCTGAGCCATATTTTGGAGCCAAATTCTGGCTCTCTGCACGTATTCGCAGGTTGAAATTACGAATTTTTATACCCAACATATGCGAAGAACTGTAAGAGGCGTTTGGTCACATTTGTCTCAAACCTCCCTGCAATTTTCAAAATAACCCAAATATCCCAATTTTGAGGCCTGAGCCATATTATGGAGCCAAATTCTGGCTCTCTGCACGTATTCGCTGTTTGAAATTGCAACTTTATTATACCAACATATGCCAAGTACTGAAAGCGGCGTTTGGTCACATTTGTCCCAAACCTCCTTCCAGTTTTCAAAATATCCCAAACATCCTAATTTCGAGGCCTGAGCCATATTTTGGAGCCAAATTCTGGCTCTATGCACGTATTCGCAGTTTGAAATTGCGACTTTTTTATACCCAATATATGCCAAGTGCTGAAAGCGGCGTTTGGTCACATTTGTCCCAAACCTCCCTCCAGTTTTCAAAATATCCCAAACATCCCAATTTCGAGGCCTGAGCCATATTTTGGAGCCAAATTCTGTCTCTATGCACGTATTCGCAGTATGATATTACGACTTTTTATACCCCACATATGCCAAGTACTGGATGCGGCAGTGAGTCAAATTTTGCACAAATTCCCCTGCAGTTTTCAAAATATCCCAAACATCCCAATTTCGAGGCCTGAGCCATATTTTGGGGCCAAATTCTGGCTCTTTGCACGTATTTGCAGTTTGAAATTACGACTTTTTTATACCCAACATATGCGAAGTACTGAAAGCGGCGTTTGGTCACATTTGTCCCAAACTTTCCTGCAGTTTTCAAAATATCCCAAACATCCCAATATGGAGGCCTGAGCCATATTTTGGAGCCAAATTCTGGCTCTCTGCACGTATTCGCAGTTTGATATTACGAATTTTATACTCAACATATGCCATGTACTAGAACCGGCAGTGTGTCACATTTTGCACAAACTCCCCTCCAGTTTTCAAAATATCCCAAATATCCCAATTTCGAGGCCTGAGCCATATTTTGCAGCCAAATTCTGGCTCTCTGCACGTATTCGCAGTTTGAAATTGCGACTTTTTTATAGCCAATATATGCCAAGTGCTGAAAGTGGGGTTTGGTCACATTTGTCCCAAACCTCCCTCCAGTTTTCAAAATATCCCAAACATCCCAATTTCGAGGCCTGAGTCATATTTTGGAGCCAAATTTTGTCTCTATGCACGTATTCGCAGTATGATATTACGACTTTTTATACCCCACATATGCCAAGTACTGGATGCGGCAGTGAGTCACATTTTGCACAAACTCCCCTGCAGTTTTCAAAATATCCCAAGCATCCCAATTACGAGGCCTGAGCCATATTTTGGAACCAAATTCAGGCTCTTTGCACTTATTTGCAGTTTGAAATTACGACTTTTTTATACCCAACATATGCGAAGTACTGAAAGCAGCGTTTGGTCACATTTGTCCCGAATCTAACTGCAGTTTTCAAAATATCCCAAAAATCCCAATATCGAGGCCTGAACCATATTTTGGAGCCAAATTCTGGCTCTCTGCACGTATTCGCAGTTTGATATTACGACTTTTTATACCCCACATATGCCCAGTACTGGATGCGGCAGTGAGTCAAATTTTGCACAAATTCCCCTGCAGTTTTCAAAATATCCCAAACATCCCAATTTCGAGGCCTGAGCCATATTTTGGGGCCAAATTCTGGCTCTTTGCACGTATTTGCAGTTTGAAATTACGACTTTTTTATACCCAACATATGCGAAGTACTGAAAGCGGCGTTTGGTCACATTTGTCCCAAACTTTCCTGCAGTTTTCAAAATATCCCAAACATCCCAATATGGAGGCCTGAGCCATATTTTGGAGCCAAATTCTGGCTCTCTGCACGTATTCGCAGTTTGATATTACGAATTTTATACTCAACATATGCCATGTACTGGAACCGGCAGTGTGTCACATTTTGCACAAACTCCCCTCCAGTTTTCAAAATATCCCAAATATCCCAATTTCGAGGCCTGAGCCATATTTTGCAGCCAAATTCTGGCTCTCTGCACGTATTCGCAGTTTGAAATTGCGACTTTTTTATAGCCAATATATGCCAAGTGCTGAAAGTGGGGTTTGGTCACATTTGTCCCAAACCTCCCTCCAGTTTTCAAAATATCCCAAACATCCCAATTTCGAGGCCTGAGTCATATTTTGGAGCCAAATTTTGTCTCTATGCACGTATTCGCAGTATGATATTACGACTTTTTATACCCCACATATGCCAAGTACTGGATGCGGCAGTGAGTCACATTTTGCACAAACTCCCCTGCAGTTTTCAAAATATCCCAAGCATCCCAATTACGAGGCCTGAGCCATATTTTGGAACCAAATTCAGGCTCTTTGCACTTATTTGCAGTTTGAAATTACGACTTTTTTATACCCAACATATGCGAAGTACTGAAAGCAGCGTTTGGTCACATTTGTCCCGAATCTAACTGCAGTTTTCAAAATATCCCAAAAATCCCAATATCGAGGCCTGAACCATATTTTGGAGCCAAATTCTGGCTCTCTGCACGTATTCGCAGTTTGATATTACGACTTTTTATACCCAACATATGCCAAGTTCTGGACGCAGCAGTGAGTCACATTTTGCATAAACTCCCCTGCAGTTTTCAAAATATCCCAAACATCCCAATTTCGAGGCCTGAGCCATATTTTGGAGCCAAATTCTGGCTCTTTGCACTTATTTGCAGTTTGAAATTACGACTTTTGTATACCCAACATATGGCAAGTACTGAAAGCGGCGTTTGGTCACATTTGTCCCAAACCTCCCTCCAGTTTTCAAAATATCCAAACCATCTCAATTTCGAGGCCTGAGCCATATTTTGGAGCCAAATTCTAGCTCTCTGCACGTATTCGCAGTATGAAATTACGACTTTTTATACCCAACATATGCGAGTACTGAAAGCGGCGTTTGGTCACATTTGTCCCAAACCTCCCTGCAGTTTTCAAAATATCCCAAATATTTCAATTTCGAGGCCTGTGCCATATTTTGGAGCCAAATTCAGGCTCTCTACACGTATTCGCAGTTTGAAATTACGACTTTTTTATACCCACCATATGCCAAGTAATGAAAGCGGTGTTTGGTCATATGTGTCCTAAAGTCCCTGCAGTTTTCAAAATATCCCAATTTCGAGGCCTGAGCCATATTTTGGAGCCAAATTCTGGCTCTCTGCACGTATTCGCAGTTTGAAATTACTACCTTTTATACCCAACATATGCCAAGTCCTGAAATCGGCAGTGAGTAACATTTTGCACAAACTTCCCTGCAGTTTTCAAAATATCCCAAATATCCCTATTTCGAAGCCTGAGCCATATTTTGGAGCCAAATTCTATCTCTATACACGTATTCGCAGTTTGATATTACGACTTTTTATACCCCACATATGCCAAGTACTGGACGCGGCAGTGAGTCACATTTTGCATAAACTCCCCTGCAGTTTTCAAAATATCCCAAACATCCCAATTTCGAGGCCTGAGCCATATTTTGGAGCCAAATTCTGGCCCTCTGCACGTATTCGCAGTTTGAAATTACGATTTTTTTATTCCCAACATATGCGAAGTACTGAAAGCGGCGTTTGGTAACATTTGTCCCAAATCTAACTGCAGTTTTCAAAATATCCCAAACATCCCAATATCGAGGCCTGAGCCATATTTTTGAGCCAAATTCTGGCTCTCTGCACGTATTCGCAGTTTGAAATAACGACCTTTTATACCCAACATATGCCAAGTCCTGAAAGCGGCAGTGAGTCACATTTTGCACAAACTCCCCTGCAGTTTTCAAAATATCCCAAATATCCCAATTTCGAGGCCTGAGCCATATTATGGAGCGAAATTTTGGCTCTTTGCACGTATTCGCAGTTTGAAATTGCAATTTTTTTATACCAACATATGCCAAGTACTGAAAGCGGCATTTGGTCACATTTGTCGCAAACCTCCCTGCAGTTTTCAAAAAATCTCAAACATTCCAATTTCGAAACCTGAGCTATAATTTGTAGCCAAATTCTGGCTCTCTGCACGTATTCGCAGTTTTATATTACGAAATTTTATACCCAACATATGCGAAGTACTGAAAGCGGCGTTTAGTCACATTTGTCCCAATCCCCCCTGCAGTTTTCAAAATATCCCAAATATCCCAATATCGAGGCCTGAGCCATATTTTGGAGCCAAATTCTAGCTCTCTGCACGTATTCGCAGTTTGAAATTGCGACTTTTTATACTCAACATATGCCAAGTCCTGAAAACGGCAGTGAGTCACATTTTGCACAAACTCCCCTGCATTTTTCTAAATATCCCAAACATCCCAATTTCGAGGCCTGAGCCATATTTTGGAGCCAAATTCAAGCTCTCTGCACGTATTCGCATTTGGAATTTACGAATTTTTATTCCCAACATATGCCAAGTACTGAAAGCGGCGTTTGGTCACATTTGTCCCAAACCTCCCTGCAGTTTTCAAAATATCCCAAACATCCCAATTTCGAGGCCTGAGCTATATTTTGGAGCCAAATTCTGGCTCTCTGCACGTATTCGCAGATTGAAATTACGACTTTTTATACCCAACATATGCCAAGTACTGAAAGCGGCGTTTGGTCACATTTGTCCCAAACCTCCCTCCAGTTTTCAAAATATCCCAAACATCTCAATTTCGAGGCCTGAGCCATATTTTGTAGCCAAATTCTGTCTCTATGCACGTATTCGCAGTATGATATTACGACTTTTTATACCCCACATATGCCAAGTACTGGATGCGGCAGTGAGTCAAATTTTGCACAAATTCCCCTGCAATTTTCAAAATATCCCAAACATCCCAATTTCGAGGCCTGAGCCATATTTTGGAGCCAAATTCTGGCTCTTTGCACGTATTTGCAGTTTGAAATTACGACTTTTTTATACCCAACATATGCGAAGTACTGAAAGCGGCGTTTGGTCACATTTGTCCCAATCTTTCCTGCAGTTTTCAAAATATCCCAAACATCCCAATATGGAGGCCTGAGCCATATTTTGGAGCCAAATTCTGGCTCTCTGCACGTATTCGCAGTTTGATATTACGAATTTTATACTCAACATATGCCAAGTACTAGAACCGGCAGTGAGTCACATTTTGCACAAACTCCCCTCCAGTTTTCAAAATATCCCAAATATCCCAATTTCGAGGCCTGAGCCATATTTTGGAGCCAAATTCTGGCTCTCTGCACGTATTCTCAGTTTGAAATTGCGACTTTTTTATACCCAATATATGCCAAGTGCTGAAAGCGGCGTTTGGTCACATTTGTCCCAAACCTCCCTCCAGATTTCAAAATATCCCAAACATCCCAATTTCGAGGCCTGAGTCATATTTTGGAGCCAAATTCTGTCTCTATGCACGTATTCGCAGTATGATATTACGACTTTTTATACCCCACATATGCCAAGTACTGGATGCGGCAGTGAGTCACATTTTGCACAAACTCCCCTGCAGTTTTCAAAATATCCCAAACATCCCAATTACGAGGCCTGAGCCATATTTTGGAGCCAAATTCAGGCTCTCTGCACGTATTCGCAGTTTGAAATTACGACTTTTTTATACCCAACATATGCGAAGTACTGAAAGCAGCGTTTGGTCACATTTGTCCCGAATCTAACTGCAGTTTTCAAAATATCCCAAAAATCCCAATATCGAGGCCTGAACCATATTTTGGAGCCAAATTCTGGCTCTCTGCACGTATTCGCAGTTTGATATTACGACTTTTTATACCCAACATATGCCAAGTTCTGGACGCAGCATTGAGTCACATTTTGCATAAACTCCCCTGCAGTTTTTAAAATATCCCAAACATCCCAATTTCGAGGCCGGAGCCATATTTTGGAGCCAAATTCTGGGTCTTTGCACTTATTTGCAGTTTGAAATTACGACTTTTGTATACCCAACATATGGCAAGTACTGAAAGCGGCGTTTGGTCACATTTGTCCCAAACCTCCCTCCAGTTTTCAAAATATCCAAACCATCTCAATTTCGAGGCCTGAGCCATATTTTGGAGCCAAATTCTAGCTCTCTGCATGTATTCGCAGTATGAAATTACAACTTTTTATACCCAACATATGCGAGTACTGAAAGCAGCGTTTGGTCACATTTGTCCCGAATCTAACTGCAGTTTTCAAAATATCCCAAAAATCCCAATATCGAGGCCTGAACCATATTTTGGAGCCAAATTCAGGCTCTCTACACGTATTCGCAGTTTGAAATTACGACTTTTTATACCCATCATTTGCCAAGTAATGAAAGCGGTGTTTGGTCATATGTGTCCTAAAGTCCCTGCAGTTTTCAAAATATCCCAAACATCCCAATTTCGAGGCCTGAGCCATATTTTGGAGCCAAATTCTGGCTCTCTGCACGTATTCGCAGTTTGAAATTACTACCTTTTATACCCAACATATGCCAAGTACTGAAATCGGCAGTGAGTCACATTTTGCACAAACTCCCCTGCAGTTTTCAAAATATCCCAAATATCCCAATTTCGAGGCCTTAGCCATATTATGGAGCCAAATTTTGGCTCTTTGCACGTATTCGCAGTTTGAAATTGCGACTTTTTTATACCAACATATGCCAAGTACTGAAAGCGGCGTTTAGTCACATTTGTCCAAAATCTCCCTGCAGTTTTCAAAATATCCCAAACATCCCAATTTCGAGGCCTGAGCCATATTTTGGAGCCAAATTCTGGCTCTCTGCACGTATTCGCAGGTTGAAATTACGACTTTTTATACCCAACATATGCTAAGTACTATAAGCGGCGTTTGGTCACATTTGTCTCAAACCTCCCTGCAGTTTTCAAAATAACCCAAATATCCCAATTTCGATGCCTGAGCCATATTATGGAGCCAAATTCTGGCTCTCTGCACGTATTCGCTGTTTGAAATTGCGACTTTATTATACCAACATATGCCAAGTACTGAAAGCGGCGTTTGGTCACATTTGTCCCAAACCTCTCTGCAGTTTTCAAAATATCTCAAACATCCCAATTTCGAAACCTGAGCTATAATTTGGAGCCAAATTCTGGCTCTCTGCACGTATTCGCAGCTTGAAATTTAGATTTTTTTATACCCAACATATGCGAAGTACTGAAAGCGGCGTTTAGTCACATTTGTCCCAATCCCCCCCTGCAGTTTTCAAAATATCCCAAATATCCCTATTTCGAAGCCTGAGCCATATTTTGGAGCCAAATTCTATCTCTATGCACGTATTCGCAGTTTGATATTACGACTTTTTATACCCCACATATGCCAAGTACTGGACGCAGCAGTGAGTCACATTTTGCACAAACTCCCCTGCAGTTTTCAAAATATCCCAAACATCCCAATTTCGAGGCCTGAGCCATATTTTGGAGCCAAATTCTGGCTCTCTGCACGTATTCGCAGTTTGAAATTACGATTTATTTATTCCCAACATATGCGAAGTACTGAAAGCGGCGTTTGGTCACATTTGTCCCAAATCTAACTGCAGTTTTCAAAATATCCCATACATCCCAATATCGAGGCCTGAGCCATATTTTGGAGCTAAATTCTGGCTCTCTGCACGTATTCTCAGTTTGATATTACGACTTTTTATACCCAACATATGCCAAGTCCTGAAAGCGGCAGTGAGTCACATTTTGCACAAACTCCCCTGCAGTTTTCGAAATATCCCAAATATCCCAATTTCGAGGCCTGAGCCATATTTTGGAGCCAAATTCTGGCTCTCTGCACGTATTCGCAGTTTGAAATTACGACCTTTTATACCCAACATATGCCAAGTCCTGAAAGCGGCTGTGAGTCACATTTTGCTCAAACTCCCCTGCAGTTTTCAAAATATCCCAAATATCCCAATTTCGAGGCCTGAGCCATATTATGGAGCGAAATTTTGGCTCTTTGCACGTATTCGCAGTTTGAAATTGCAATTTTTTTATACCAACATATGCCAAGTACTGAAAGCGGCGTTTGGTCTCATTTGTCCCAAACCTCCCTGCAGTTTTCAAAATATCCCAAACATCCCAATTTCGAGGCCTGAGCTATATTTTGGAGCCAAATTCTGGCTCTCTGCACGTATTCGCAGATTGAAATTACGACTTTTTATACCCAACATATGCCAAGTACTGAAAGCGGCGTTTGGTCACATTTGTCCCAAACCTCCCTCCAGTTTTCAAAATATCCCAAACATCTCAATTTCGAGGCCTGAGCCATATTTTGTAGCCAAATTCTGTCTCTATGCACGTATTCGCAGTATGATATTACGACTTTTTATACCCCACATATGCCAAGTACTGGATGCGGCAGTGAGTCAAATTTTGCACAAATTCCCCTGCAATTTTCAAAATATCCCAAACATCCCAATTTCGAGGCCTGAGCCATATTTTGGAGCCAAATTCTGGCTCTTTGCACGTATTTGCAGTTTGAAATTACGACTTTTTTATACCCAACATATGCGAAGTACTGAAAGCGGCGTTTGGTCACATTTGTCCCAATCTTTCCTGCAGTTTTCAAAATATCCCAAACATCCCAATATGGAGGCCTGAGCCATATTTTGGAGCCAAATTCTGGCTCTCTGCACGTATTCGCAGTTTGATATTACGAATTTTATACTCAACATATGCCAAGTACTAGAACCGGCAGTGAGTCACATTTTGCACAAACTCCCCTCCAGTTTTCAAAATATCCCAAATATCCCAATTTCGAGGCCTGAGCCATATTTTGGAGCCAAATTCTGGCTCTCTGCACGTATTCTCAGTTTGAAATTGCGACTTTTTTATACCCAATATATGCCAAGTGCTGAAAGCGGCGTTTGGTCACATTTGTCCCAAACCTCCCTCCAGATTTCAAAATATCCCAAACATCCCAATTTCGAGGCCTGAGTCATATTTTGGAGCCAAATTCTGTCTCTATGCACGTATTCGCAGTATGATATTACGACTTTTTATACCCCACATATGCCAAGTACTGGATGCGGCAGTGAGTCACATTTTGCACAAACTCCCCTGCAGTTTTCAAAATATCCCAAACATCCCAATTACGAGGCCTGAGCCATATTTTGGAGCCAAATTCAGGCTCTCTGCACGTATTCGCAGTTTGAAATTACGACTTTTTTATACCCAACATATGCGAAGTACTGAAAGCAGCGTTTGGTCACATTTGTCCCGAATCTAACTGCAGTTTTCAAAATATCCCAAAAATCCCAATATCGAGGCCTGAACCATATTTTGGAGCCAAGTTCTGGCTCTCTGCACGTATTCGCAGTTTGATATTACGACTTTTTATACCCAACATATGCCAAGTTCTGGACGCAGCATTGAGTCACATTTTGCATAAACTCCCCTGCAGTTTTTAAAATATCCCAAACATCCCAATTTCGAGGCCGGAGCCATATTTTGGAGCCAAATTCTGGGTCTTTGCACTTATTTGCAGTTTGAAATTACGACTTTTGTATACCCAACATATGGCAAGTACTGAAAGCGGCGTTTGGTCACATTTGTCCCAAACCTCCCTCCAGTTTTCAAAATATCCAAACCATCTCAATTTCGAGGCCTGAGCCATATTTTGGAGCCAAATTCTAGCTCTCTGCATGTATTCGCAGTATGAAATTACAACTTTTTATACCCAACATATGCGAGTACTGAAAGCAGCGTTTGGTCACATTTGTCCCGAATCTAACTGCAGTTTTCAAAATATCCCAAAAATCCCAATATCGAGGCCTGAACCATATTTTGGAGCCAAATTCAGGCTCTCTACACGTATTCGCAGTTTGAAATTACGACTTTTTATACCCATCATTTGCCAAGTAATGAAAGCGGTGTTTGGTCATATGTGTCCTAAAGTCCCTGCAGTTTTCAAAATATCCCAAACATCCCAATTTCGAGGCCTGAGCCATATTTTGGAGCCAAATTCTGGCTCTCTGCACGTATTCGCAGTTTGAAATTACTACCTTTTATACCCAACATATGCCAAGTACTGAAATCGGCTGTGAGTCACATTTTGCACAAACTCCCCTGCAGTTTTCAAAATAACCCAAATATCCCAATTTCGAGGCCTGAGCCATATTATGGAGCCAAATTCTGGTTCTCTGCACGTATTCGCTGTTTGAAATTGCGACTTTATTATACCAACATATGCCAAGTACTGAAAGCGGCGTTT
Organism: Procambarus clarkii; assembly: GCF_040958095.1. NCBI lineage: Eukaryota > Metazoa > Arthropoda > Malacostraca > Decapoda > Cambaridae > Procambarus > Procambarus clarkii. Next base: position 2,801,189 of record NC_091226.1, read on the forward strand.
GGTCACATTTGTCCCAAACCTCCCTCCAGTTTTCAAAATATCCAAAACATCCCAATTTCGAGGCCTGAGCCATATTTTGGAGCCAAATTCTGTCTCTATGCACGTATTCGCAGTTTGATATTACGACTTTTTATACCCCACATATGCCAAGTACTGGACGCGGCAGTGAGTCACATTTTGCACAAACTCCCCTGCAGTTTTCAAAATATCCGAAACATCCCAATTTCGAGGCCTGAGCCATATTTTGGAGCCAAATTCTGGCTCTCTGCACGTATTCGCAGTTTGAAATTACGACTTTTTTATTCCCAACATATGCGAAGTACTGAAAGCGGCGTTTGGTCACATTTGTCCCAAATCTAACTGCAGTTTTCAAAATATCCCAAACATGCCAATATCGAGGCCTAAGCCATATTTTGGAGCTAAATTCTGGCTCTCTGCACGTATTCTCAGTTTGATATTACGACTTTTTATACCCAACATATGCCAAGTCCTGAAAGCGGCAGTGAGTCACATTTTGCACAAACTCCCCTGCAGTTTTCGAAATATCGCAAATATCCCAATTTCGAGGCCTGAGCCATATTTTGGAGCCAGATTCTGGCTCTCTGCACGTATTCGCAGTTTGAAATTACGACCTTTTATACCCAACATATGCCAAGTCCTGAAAGCGGCAGTGAGTCACATTTTGCACAAACTCCCCTGCAGTTTTCAAAATATCCCAAATATCCCAATTTCGAGGCCTGAGCCATATTATGGAGCGAAATTTTGGCTCTTTGCACGTATTCGCGGTTTGAAATTGCGATTTTTTTATACCAACATATGCCAAGTACTGAAAGCGGCGTTTGGTCACATTTGTCCCAAACCTCCCTGCAGTTTTCAAAATATCCCAAACATCCCAATTTCGTGGCCTGAACCATATTTTGGAGCCAAATTCTGGCTCTCAGCACGTATTCACTGTTTGAAATTACGAATTTTTATACCCAACATATGCGAAGTACTGAAAGTGGCGTTTGGTCACATTTGTCGCAAACCTCCCTGCAGTTTTCAAAAAATCTCAAACATTCCAATTTCGAAAACTGAGCTATAATTTGTAGCCAAATTCTGGTTCTGCACGTATTCGCAGTTTGATATTACAAATTTTTATACCCAACATATGCGAAGTACTGAAAGCGGCGTTTAGTCACATTTGTCCCAATCCCCCCTGCAGTTTTCAAAATATCCCAAACATCCCAATATCGAGGCCTGAGCCATATTTTGGAGCCAAATTCTAGCTCTCTGCACGTATTCGCAGTTTGAAATTGCGACTTTTTATACCCAATATATGCCAAGTCCTGAAAACGGCAGTGAGTCACATTTTGCACAAACTCCCCTGCATTTTTCTAAATATCCCAAACATCCCAATTTCGATGCCTGAGCCATATTTTGGAGCCAAATTCAGGCTCTCTGCACGTATTCGCAGTTGGAAATTACGAATTTTTATACCCAACATATGCCAAGTACTGAAAGCGGCATTTGGTCACATTTGTCCCAAACCTCCCTCCAGTTTTCAAAATATCCCAAACATCCCAATTTCGTTGCCTGAGCCATATTTTGGAGCCAAATTCTGTCTCTATGCACGTATTCGCAGTATGATATTATGACTTTTTATACCCCACATATGCCAAGTACTGGATGCGGCAGTGAGTCACATTTTGCACAAACTCCCCTGCAGTTTTCAAAATATCCCAAACATCCCAATTTCAAGGCCTGAGCCATATTTTGGAGCCAAATTCTAGCTCTCTGCACGTATTCACAGTATGAATTTACGACTTTTTATTCCCAACATATGCGAAGTACTGAAAGCGGCGTTTGGTCACATTTGTCCCAAACCTCCCTGCAGTTTTCAAAATATCCCAAATATCCCAATTTCGAGGCCTGAGCCATATTTTGAAGCAAAATTCAGGCTCTCTACACGTATTCGCAGTTTGAAATTACGAATTTTTATACCCATCATATGCCAAGTAATGAAAGTGGTGTTTGGTCATATGTGTCCTAAAGTCCCCTGCAGTTTTCAAAATATCCCAAACATCCCAATTTCGAGGCCTGGGCCATATTTTGGAGCCAAATTCTGGCTCTCTGCACGTATTCCCAGTTTGAAATTACAACCTTTTATTCCCAACATATGACAAGTCCTGAAAGCGGCAGTGAGTCACATTTTGCACAAACTCCCCTGCAGTTTTCAAAATATCCCAAATATCCCAATTTCGAGGCCTTAGCCATATTATGGAGTCAAATTTTTGTTCTTTGCACGTATTCACAGTTTAAAATTGCGACTTTTTTATAATAACTTATGCCAAGTACTGAAAGCGGCGTTTGGTCACATTTGTCCAAAACCTCCCTGCAATTTAAAATATCCCAAACATCCCAATTTCCAGGCCTGAGCCATATTTTGGAGCCAAATTCTGGCTCTGTGCACGTATTTGCAGGTTGAAATTACAAATTTTTATACCCAACATATGCGAAGAACTGTAAGCGGCGTTTGGTCACATTTGTCTCAAACCTCCCTGCAATTTTCAAAATAACCCAAATATCCCAATTTCGAGGCCTGAGCCATATTATGGAGCCAAATTCTGGCTCTCTGCACGTATTCGCTGTTTGAAATTGCGACTTTATTATACCAACATATGCCAAGTACTGAAAGCGGCGTTTGGTCACATTTGTCCCAAACCTCTCTGCAGTTTTCAAAATATCCCAAACATCCTAATTTCGAGGCCTGAGCCATATTTTGGAGCCAAATTCTGGCTCTATGCACGTATTCGCAGTTTGAAATTGCGACTTTTTTATACCCAATATCCCAGCAAACACAAATCATCTACACAACGTTCGCCTATCTCTTCCCATAGGTGTGGGAATGATTTGCATTGAGAATGGTGCAGGAGAGCCTTTGAGAAACTTTTACTCAAAAAATCCAAACACAAAGGTTTAATTATAAATTGTTTTTCTACAATTATTTTCTTCCAAATGTAAAACAAATAGTTTTTACATGTTTATATATAAAATTTATGGTGTTTTTTTGTAAAATTCATTAATAAATTGTGAATGATATATATTGGCTGAGTGAAACCTTTAAAATCCATTTAGTTATAATATGAACAGAAAAAAGTAGTTTTCCAAATTTTCTAAAAATCGCTCTTTTTAACACAATTTGACTCCTTATGCATTCCACTAAACACTAATATCATGTTTAAATAAATAATTTATGTATTATTCCCTAAGATAATTTATATAAATTTTAAAAGTTGCTGGAAAGTGGTGAGAACGAATCTGAAAACGTTTTGTTGTCTTATATTGGCGTGTTCTTATTAACTAGAGTGAGTAAGAGTGAGCGAGAGTGGGTAAGAGTGAGTAAGAGTGAATGAAGGTGAGTGAGAGTGCCAGAGAGTGTGTAAGTGTGAGTAAGAGTGAGTATAAGTAAGAGTGACTGAGAGTGAGTAAGAGTGACAGAGTGAGTAAGAGTGAGAGTAAGAGTGACAGAATGAGTAAGAGTGAGAGTAAAGTGATTGAGAGTAAGGGTGAGTATGAGAGTAAGAGTGATTGAGAGTTAGAGTGAGAGTAAGAGTGATTGAGAGTTAGTGAGAGTAAGAGTGATTGAGAGTAAGAGTGATTGAGAGTAAGAGTGATTGAGAGTAAGAGTGATTGAGAGTAAGAGTGATTGGGAGTAAGAGTGATTGAGAGTAAGAGTGATTGGGAGTAAGAGTGATTGGGAGTAGGAGTTAGAGTGAGAGTAGGAGTAAGAATGAGAATAAGAGTGATTGAGAGTAAGAGTGAGTAAGAGTAAGAATGAGAGTAAGAGTGATTGAGAGTAAGAGTGATTGTGAGTAAGAGTGATTGAGAGTAAGAGTGATTGGGAGTAAGAGTGATTGGGAGTAAGAGTAAGAGTGAGAGTAAGAATGAGAATAAGAGTGATTGAGAGTAAGAGTGATTGGGAGTAAAAGTAAGAGTAAGAATGAGAGTAGGAGTGATTGAGAGTAGGAGTGATTGGGAGTAGGAGTGATTGGGAGTAAGAGTGATTGAGAGTAAGAGTAATTGAGAGTAAGAGTATGAGAGTAAGAGTGAGAGAGTGAGTATGAATGGGTAAGGGTGACTGAGAGTGAGTAAGAATGACAGAGTAAGAGTGACAGAGAGTAAGAGTGACAGAGAGTAAGAGTGACAGAGAGTAAGAGTGACAGAGAGTAAGAGTGACAGAGAGTAAGAGTGACAGAGTAAGAGTGACAGAGAGTAAGAGTGACAGAGAGTAAGAGTGACAGAGAGTAAGAGTGACAGAGTAAGAGTGACAGAGTAAGAGTGACAGAGAGTAAGAGCGACAGAGTAAGAGTGACAGAGTAAGAGTGACAGAGAGTAAGAGTGACAGAGTAAGAGTGACAGAGAGTAAGAGTGACAGAGAGTAAGAGTGACAGAGAGTAAGAGTGACAGAGAGTAAGAGTGACAGAGTAAGAGTGACAAAGAGTAAGAATGACAGAGAGTAAGAGTGACAGAGAGTAAGAGTGACAGAGAGTAAGAGTGACAGAGAGTAAGAGTGACAGAGTAAGAGTGACAGAGTAAGAGTGACAGAGAGTAAGAGTGACAGAGAGTAAGAGTGACAGAGTAAGAGTGACAGAGAGTAAGAGTGACAGAGAGTAAGAGTGACAGAGTAAGAGTGACAGAGTAAGAGTGACAGAGTGTAAGAGTGACAGAGTAAGAGTGACAGAGAGTAAGAGTGACAGAGAGTAAGAGTGACAGAGTAAGAGTGACAGAGAGTAAGAGTGACAGAGTAAGAGTGACAGAGTAAGAGTGACAGAGAGTAAGAGTGACAGAGAGTAAGAGTGACAGAGAGTAAGAGTGACAGAGAGTAAGAGTGACAGAGAGTAAGAGTGACAGAGTAAGAGTGACAGAGTAAGAGTGACAGAGAGTAAGAGTGACAGAGAGTAAGAGTGACAGAGAGTAAGAGTGACAGAGAGTAAGAGTGACAGAGTAAGAGTGACAGAGAGTAAGAGTGACAGAGAGTAAGAGTGACAGAGAGTAAGAGTGACAGAGAGTAAGAGTGACAGAGTAAGAGTGACAGAGTAAGAGTGACAGAGAGTAAGAGTGACAGAGAGTAAGAGTGACAGAGAGTAAGAGTGACAGAGAGTAAGAGTGACAGAGTAAGAGTGACAAAGAGTAAGAATGACAGAGAGTAAGAGTGACAGAGAGTAAGAGTGACAGAGAGTAAGAGTGACAGAGAGTAAGAGTGACAGAGTAAGAGTGACAGAGTAAGAGTGACAGAGAGTAAGAGTGACAGAGAGTAAGAGTGACAGAGTAAGAGTGACAGAGAGTAAGAGTGACAGAGAGTAAGAGTGACAGAGTAAGAGTGACAGAGTAAGAGTGACAGAGTAAGAGTGACAGAGAGTAAGAGTGACAGAGAGTAAGAGTGACAGAGAGTAAGAGTGACAGAGAGTAAGAGTGACAGAGTAAGAGTGACAAAGAGTAAGAATGACAGAGAGTAAGAGTGACAGAGAGTAAGAGTGACAGAGAGTAAGAGTGACAGAGAGTAAGAGTGACAGAGTAAGAGTGACAGAGTAAGAGTGACAGAGAGTAAGAGTGACAGAGAGTAAGAGTGACAGAGTAAGAGTGACAGAGAGTAAGAGTGACAGAGAGTAAGAGTGACAGAGTAAGAGTGACAGAGAGTAAGAGTGACAGAGTAAGAGTGACAGAGTAAGAGTGACAGAGAGTAAGAGTGACAGAGAGTAAGAGTGACAGAGAGTAAGAGTGACAGAGAGTAAGAGTGACAGAGAGTAAGAGTGACAGAGTAAGAGTGACAGAGTAAGAGTGACAGAGAGTAAGAGTGACAGAGAGTAAGAGTGACAGAGAGTAAGAGTGACAGAGAGTAGGAGTGACAGTAAGAGTGACAGAGAGTAAGAGTGACAGAGAGTAAGAGTGACAGAGAGTAAGAGTGACAGAGTAAGAGTGACAGAGAGTAAGAGTGACAGAGAGTAAGAGTGACAGAGAGTAAGAGTGACAGAGAGTAAGAGTGACAGAGTAAGAGTGACAAAGAGTAAGAATGACAGAGAGTAAGAGTGACAGAGAGTAAGAGTGACAGAGAGTAAGAGTGACAGAGAGTAAGAGTGACAGAGTAAGAGTGACAGAGTAAGAGTGACAGAGAGTAAGAGTGACAGAGAGTAAGAGTGACAGAGTAAGAGTGACAGAGAGTAAGAGTGACAGAGAGTAAGAGTGACAGAGTAAGAGTGACAGAGTAAGAGTGACAGAGTGTAAGAGTGACAGAGTAAGAGTGACAGAGAGTAAGAGTGACAGAGAGTAAGAGTGACAGAGTAAGAGTGACAGAGAGTAAGAGTGACAGAGTAAGAGTGACAGAGTAAGAGTGACAGAGAGTAAGAGTGACAGAGAGTAAGAGTGACAGAGAGTAAGAGTGACAGAGAGTAAGAGTGACAGAGAGTAAGAGTGACAGAGTAAGAGTGACAGAGTAAGAGTGACAGAGAGTAAGAGTGACAGAGAGTAAGAGTGACAGAGAGTAAGAGTGACAGAGAGTAGGAGTGACAGTAAGAGTGACAGAGAGTAAGAGTGACAGAGAGTAAGAGTGACAGAGAGTAAGAGTGACAGAGTAAGAGTGACAGAGTAAGAGAGTGAGAGTGATTATGAGAGAGTTAAGAGTGTGAGGTGTGTGAGTGTAGCAGGCCAGGGAGGCAGGATGTGTGGTCAAAGGCGAGGCCTAGGCCTCGTGATCTCTAATGTTGGTATTTATATATATGTTGGATTTTTTGTCCTGTTTCAAATTATAATTATTTAGCAGGAATGTAATAAGATATTGCACAGTATTAATGTGACAATAATATATGCATTATTTCCTTGATAATCAAACTTGTTGTTCAAAGATAATATACAATCTTTGAAGGAAACATTTTGAGAGCGCAAGCTGGCAACACTGTTCTGGTGGGTGAGAGAGACATATGGTTAGTTGTACTCAGACCTACAGTGGAGAAGGGTGTGTCCCAGCTGGCCGCCACCAGCCGCCACCCGCCGCCACCCGCCGCCACCCGCCGCCCACCACCAGCCGCCACCCGCCACCACCCGCCACCACCCACCACCAGCCGCCACCCGCCGCCACCCGCCACCCACCACCAGCCGCCACCCGCCGCCACCCGCCGCCACCCGCCACCACCCACCACCAGCCGCCACCACCCACCACCAGCCGCCACCCGCCACCAGCCACCGCCACCCACCACCGCCACTCACCACCCGCCGCCACCACCCACCACCAGCCGCCACCCGCCACCACCCACCACCAGCCGCCAGCCGCCACCCACCACCAGCCGCCACCCGCCGCCACCCACCACCCGCCGCCACCCACCACCAGCCGCCACCCGCCGCCACCCACCACCAGCCGCCACCCGCCACCACCCTCCACCAGCCGCCACCCGCCACCACCCACCACCAGCCGCCACCCGCCACCACCCACCACCAGCCGCCACCCGCCACCGCCCACCACCAGCCGCCACCCGCCACCGCCACCCACCACCGCCACCCGCCACCGCCACCCACCACCGCCACCCGCCACCCGCCACCACCCACCACCAGCCGCCACCACCCACCACCAGCCGCCACCCGCCACCAGCCACCGCCACCCGCCACCAGCCACCGCCACCCACCACCACCCGCCACCAGCCACCGCCACCCACCACCGCCACTCACCACCCGCCGCCACCACCCACCACCAGCCGCCACCCGCCACCCACCACCGCCACCCGCCGCCACCACCCACCACCACCACCCACCACCACCACCCACCACCACCAGCCGCCGCCGCCACCACCACCACCCACCACCACCGCCGCCACCACCCATCACCGCCGCCGCCACCACCACCCACCACCACCGCCGCCGCCACCACCCATCACCGCCGCCGCCGCCGCCGCCACCACCCACCACAGCCGCCGCCGACACCACCGCCACCACCCACCACAGCCGGCACCACCACCCACCACCACCACCGCCACCCGCCACCACCCACCACCAGCCGCCACCCGCCACCACCCACCACCAGCCGCCACCCGCCACCACCCACCACCAGCCGCCACCCGCCACCACCCACCACCAGCCGCCACCCGCCACCACCCACCACCAGCCGCCACCCGCCACCGCCACCCACCACCGCCACCCGCCACTCGCCACCACCCACCACCACCCGCCACCCGCCACCACCCACCACCAGCCGCCACCACCCACCACCAGCCGCCACCCGCCACCAGCCACCGCCACCCGCCACCAGCCACCGCCACCCACCACCACCCGCCACCAGCCACCGCCACCCACCACCGCCACTCACCACCCGCCGCCACCACCCACCACCAGCCGCCACCCGCCACCCACCACCGCCACCCGCCGCCACCACCCACCACCACCACCCACCACCACCAGCCGCCGCCGCCACCACCACCCACCACCACCGCCGCCACCACCCATCACCGCCGCCGCCACCACCACCCACCACCACCGCCGCCGCCACCACCCATCACCGCCGCCGCCGCCGCCGCCGCCACCACCCACCACAGCCGCCGCCGACACCACCGCCACCACCCACCACAGCCGGCACCACCACCCACCACCACCACCGCCACCCGCCACCACCCACCACCAGCCGCCACCCGCCACCACCCACCACCAGCCGCCACCCGCCACCACCCACCACCAGCCGTCACCCGCCACCACCCACCACCAGCCGCCACCCGCCACCACCCACCACCAGCCGCCACCCGCCACCACCCACCACCAGCCGCCACCCGCCACCGCCACCCACCACCGCCACCCGCCACCCGCCACCACCCACCACCAGCCGCCACCACCCACCACCAGCCGCCACCACCCACCACCAGCCGCCACCCGCCACCAGCCACCGCCACCAGCCACCGCCACCCACCACCACCCGCCACCGCCACCCACCACCGCCACTCACCACCCGCCGCCACCACCCACCACCAGCCGTCACCCGCCACCCACCACCGCCACCCGCCGCCACCACCCACCACCACCACCCACCACCACCAGCCGCCGCCGCCACCACCACCCACCACCACCGCCGCCACCACCCATCACCGCCGCCGCCACCACCACCCACCACCACCGCCGCCGCCACCACCCATCACCGCCGCCGCCGCCACCACCCACCACAGCCGCCGCCGACACCACCGCCACCACCCACCACAGCCGGCACCACCACCCACCACCACCACCACAACCCACCACCGCCGCCACCACCAGCCGCCACAAGCCGCCACCGCCCGCCACCGCCCGCCACCAGCCGCCATCACCACCACCACCACCACCAGCCGCCATCACCGCCACCAGCTGCCACCACCACCAGCCGCCACCACCTCCACCACCAGCCGCCATCACCGCCACCAGCTGCCACCACCACCAGCCGCCATCACCGCCACCAGCTGCCACCACCACCAGCCGCCACCACCAGCCGCCACCACCGCCACCACCACCTGCCACCAGCCGCCACCACCGCCCGCTATCAGCAGTCACCGCCCGTTGCCACAGTCGCCACCGCAAGCCGCCACCGCCAGCCGCCACCAGCCCCCCCCCCACCGCCGATCGTCACCACCCACCACAGCCGCCGCCGCCCGCCACCGCCCGCCACCGCCCGCCACCACCCACCACAGCCGCCACCACCCACCACCACCCGCCGCCACCACCCACCACCACCAGCCGCCGCCGCCACCCACCACCCACCACCACCGCCGCCACCACCCACCACCACCAGCCGCCGCCGCCACCACCACCACCCACCACCACCGCCGCCACCACCAGCCGCCGCCGCCGCCACCACCACCCACCACCACCGCCGCCACCACCCACCACCGCCAGCCGCCACCACTCATCACAGACCCCGCCACCGCCCGCCAGACACAGCCGCCAGTGTCCGCCACCGCCGCCACTGTCCGCCACCGCCGCCACTGTCCGCCACCGCCGCCATTGTCCGCCACCGCCGTCACTGTCCGCCACCGCCGCCACTGTCCGCCACCGCCACCACTGTCCGCCCGCCGCCACCACTGTCCGCCCGCCGCCACCACTGTCCGCCCGCCGCCACCACTGTCCGCCCGCCGCCTCCACTGTCCGCCCGCCGCCTCCACTGTCCGCCCGCCGCCTCCACTGTCCGCCCGCCGCCTCCACTGTTCGCCCGCCGCCTCCACTGTCCGCCCGCCGCCTCCACTGTCCGCCCGCCGCCGCCACTGTCCGCCCGCCGCCGCCACTGTCCGCCCGCCGCCGCCACTGTCCGCCCGCCGCCGCCACTGTCCGCCCGCCGCCGCCACTGTCCGCCCGCCGCCTCCACTGTCCGCCCGCCGCCTCCACTGTCCGCCCGCCGCCTCCACTGTCCGCCCGCCGCCTCCACTGTCCGCCCGCCGCCTCCACTGTCCGCCCGCCGCCGCCACTGTTCGCCCGCCGCCGCCACTGTCCGCCCGCCGCCGCCACTGTCCGCCCGCCGCCGCCACTGTCCGCCCGCCGCCACTGTCCACCGCCGCCGCCACGGTCCGCCCGCCGCCACTATCCGCCACAGCCGCCACTGTCCGCCCGCCGCCACTATCCGCCACAGCCGCCACTGTCCGCCCGCCGCCACTGTCCTCCCGCCGCCACTGTCCGCCCGCCGCCGCCCTGTCCGCCCGCCGCCACTATCCGCCACCGCCGCCACTGTCCGCCCGCCGCCACTGTCCGCCCGCCGCCACTATCCGCCACCGCCGCCACTGTCCGCCCGACGCCACTGTCCGCCCGCCGCCACTGTCCGCCCGCCGCCACTGTCCGCCCGCCGCCACTGTCCTCCCGCCGCCACTGTCCGCCCGCCGCCTCCCTGTCCGCCCGCCGCCACTATCCGCCACCGCCGCCACTGTCCGCCCGCCGCCACTGTCCGCCCGCCGCCACTCTCCGCCACCGCCGCCACTGTCCGCCCGCCGCCACTGTCCGCCCGCCGCCACTGTCCGCCCGCCGCCACTGTCCGCCACCGCCGCCACTGTCCGCCACCGCCGCCACTGTCCGCCCGCCGCCACTGTCCGCCACCGCCGCTACTGTCCGCCCGCCGCCACTGTCCGCCCGCCGCCGCCACTGTCCGCCCGCCGCCACTGTCCGCCCGCCGCCACTATCCGCCACCGCCGCCACTGTCCGCCACAGACGCCACTCTCTGCCGTACAGCCTCCCCTCTCTCCGTTAGTAAATAATTATAATTGTTAGTAAATAATAAAAGAAATATAAATTATTAGATTTTTTTACCCTTAAATTGGTTTTAATATTTAAATTGAAAATAATAATATAATATAAAATATAATAAAAATAATATAATATAAAATATAATTTAATTTCAAGAAATTTAACTTTAAACACAAAGATGTAAAAAGGGTTCAGTTTATTGGCTCAAACCTTTCATAAGAGATTCATATTGGTATATGAATGGATTATGAATGACTCATGTTAGGAGTGTAAAGTTGCCACAACATCTCAAATTAGTGTTAGATACATATGTCTTGGTTATAAGTTTTGGAAACCTATTTAAGTCCACACACAATATCGTATCTGATACGATAAAACAAACGTTTCCAATACTTTCAAATACTTTCCAGATATGTTGTGGCAACCTAAAATTGTTTGCTGGGATATGCCAAGTGCTGAAAGCGGCGTTTGGTCACATTTGTCCCAAACCTCCCTCCAGTTTTCAAAATATCCCAAACATCCCAATTTCGAGGCCTGAGCCATATTTTGGAGCCAAATTCTGTCTCTATGCACGTATTCGCAGTATGATATTACGACTTTTTATACCCCACATATGCCAAGTACTGGATGCGGCAGTGAGTCAAATTTTGCACAAATTCCCCTGCAGTTTTCAAAATATCCCAAACATCCCAATTTCGAGGCCTGAGCCATATTTTGGGGCCAAATTCTGGCTCTTTGCACGTATTTGCAGTTTGAAATTACGACTTTTTTATACCCAACATATGCGAAGTACTGAAAGCGGCGTTTGGTCACATTTGTCCCAAACTTTCCTGCAGTTTTGAAAATATCCCAAACATCCCAATATGGAGGCCTGAGCCATATTTTGGAGCCAAATTCTGGCTCTCTGCACGTATTCGCAGTTTGATATTACGAATTTTATACTCAACATATGCCATGTACTAGAACCGGCAGTGAGTCACATTTTGCACAAACTCCCCTCCAGTTTTCAAAATATCCCAAATATCCCAATTTCGAGGCCTGAGCCATATTTTGCAGCCAAATTCTGGCTCTCTGCACGTATTCGCAGTTTGAAATTGCGACTTTTTTATAGCCAATATATGCCAAGTGCTGAAAGTGGGGTTTGGTCACATTTGTCCCAAACCTCCCTCCAGTTTTCAAAATATCCCAAACATCCCAATTTCGAGGCCTGAGTCATATTTTGGAGCCAAATTTTGTCTCTATGCACGTATTCGCAGTATGATATTACGACTTTTTATACCCCACATATGCCAAGTACTGGATGCGGCAGTGAGTCACATTTTGCACAAACTCCCCTGCAGTTTTCAAAATATCCCAAGCATCCCAATTACGAGGCCTGAGCCATATTTTGGAGCCAAATTCAGGCTCTCTGCACGTATTCGCAGTTTGAAATTACGACTTTTTTATACCCAACATATGCGAAGTACTGAAAACAGCGTTTGGTCACATTTGTCCCGAATCTAACTGCAGTTTTCAAAATATCCCAAAAATCCCAATATCGAGGCCTGAACCATATTTTGGAGCCAAATTCTGGCTCTCTGCACGTATTCGCAGTTTGATATTACGACTTTTTATACCCAACATATGCCAAGTTCTGGACGCAGCAGTGAGTCACATTTTGCATAAACTCCCCTGCAGTTTTCAAAATATCCCAAACATCCCAATTTCGAGGCCTGAGCCATATTTTGGAGCCAAATTCTGGCTCTTTGCACTTATTTGCAGTTTGAAATTACGACTTTTGTATACCCAACATATGGCAAGTACTGAAAGCGGCGTTTGGTCACATTTGTCCCAAACCTCCCTCCAGTTTTCAAAATATCCAAACCATCTCAATTTCGAGGCCTGAGCCATATTTTGGAGCCAAATTCTAGCTCTCTGCACGTATTCGCAGTATGAAATTACGACTTTTTATACCCAACATATGCGAGTACTGAAAGCGGCGTTTGGTCACATTTGTCCCAAACCTCCCTGCAGTTTTCAAAATATCCCAAATATTTCAATTTCGAGGCCTGTGCCATATTTTGGAGCCAAATTCAGGCTCTCTACACGTATTCGCAGTTTGAAATTACGACTTTTTATACCCACCATATGCCAAGTAATGAAAGCGGTGTTTGGTCATATGTGTCCTAAAGTCCCTGCAGTTTTCAAAATATCCCAATTTCGAGGCCTGAGCCATATTTTGGAGCCAAATTCTGGCTCTCTGCACGTATTCGCAGTTTGAAATTACTACCTTTGATACCCAACATATGCCAAGTCCTGAAATCGGCAGTGAGTCACATTTTGCACAAACTCCCCTGCAGTTTTCAAAATATCCCAAATATCCAAATTTCGAGGCCTTAGCCATATTATGGAGCAAATTTTGGCTCTTTGCACGTATTCGCAGTTTGAAATTGCGACTTTTTTATACCAACATATGCCAAGTACTGAAAGCGGCGTTTGGTCACATTTGTCCAAAATCTCCCTGCAGTTTTCAAAATATCCCAAACATCCCAATTTCGAGGCCTGAGCCATATTTTGGAGCCAAATTCTGGCTCTCTGCACGTATTTGCAGGTTGAAATTACGACTTTTTATACCCAACATATGCTAAGTACTGTAAGCGGCGTTTGGTCACATTTGTCTCAAACCTCCCTGCAGTTTTCAAAATAACCCAAATATCCCAATTTCGAGGCCTGAGCCATATTATGGAGCCAAATTCTGGCTCTCTGCACGTATTCGCTGTTTGAAATTGCGACTTTATTATACCAACATATGCCTAGTACTGAAAGCGGCGTTTGGTCACATTTGTCCCAAACCTCTCTGCAGTTTTCAAAATATCTCAAACATCCCAATTTCGAAACCTGAGCTATAATTTGGAGCCAAATTCTGGCTCTCTGCACGTATTCGCAGCTTGAAATTAAGATTTTTTTATACCCAACATATGCGAAGTACTGAAAGCGGCGTTTAGTCACATTTGTCCCAATCCCCCCCTGCAGTTTTCAAAATATCCCAAATATCCCTATTTCGAAGCCTGAGCCATATTTTGGAGCCAAATTCTATCTCTATGCACGTATTCGCAGTTTGATATTACGACTTTTTATACCCCACATATGCCAAGTACTGGACACGGCAGTGAGTCACATTTTGCACAAACTCCCCTGCAGTGTTCAAAATATCCCAAACATCCCAATTTCGAGGCCTGAGCCATATTTTGCAGCCAAATTCTGGCTCTCTGCACGTATTCGCAGTTTGAAATTACGATTTTTTTATTCCCTACATATGCGAAGTACTGAAAGCGGCGTTTGGTCACATTTGTCCCAAATCTAACTGCAGTTTTCAAAATATCCCAAACATCCCAATATCGAGGCCTGAGCCATATTTTGGAGCTAAATTCTGGCTCTCTGCACGTATTCTCAGTTTGATATTACGACTTTTTATACCCAACATATGCCAAGTCCTGAAAACGGCAGTGAGTCACATTTTGCACAAACTCCCCTGCAGTTTTCGAAATATCCCAAATATCCCAATTTCGAGGCCTGAGCCATATTTTGGAGCCAAATTCTGGCTCTCTGCACGTATTCGCAGTTTGAAATAACGACCTTTTATACCCAACATATGCCAAGTCCTGAAAGCGGCAGTGAGTCACATTTTGCACAAACTCCCCTGCAGTTTTCAAAATATCCCAAATATCCCAATTTCGCGGCCTGAGCCATATTATGGAGCGAAATTTTGGCTCTTTGCACGTATTCGCAGTTTGAAATTGCAATTTTTTTATACCAACATATGCCAAGTACTGAAAGCGGCATTTGGTCACATTTGTCCCAAACCTCCCTGCAGTTTTCAAAATATCCCAAACATCCCAATTTCGAGGCCTGAGCCATATTTTTGAGCCAAATTCTGGCTCTCTGCACGTATTCACAGTTTGAAATTACGAATTTTTATACCCAACATATGCGAAGTACTGAAAGTGGCTTTTGGTCACATTTGTCCCAAACCTCCCTGCAGTTTTCAAAAAATCTCAAACATTCCAATTTCGAAACCTGAGCTATAATTTGTAGCCAAATTCTGGCTCTCTGCACGTATTCGCAGTTTTATATTACGAAATTTTATACCCAACATATGCGAAGTACTGAAAGCGGCGTTTAGTCACATTTGTCCCAATCCCCCCTGCAGTTTTCAAAATATCCCAAATATCCCAATATCGAGGCCTGAGCCATATTTTGGAGCCAAATTCTAGCTCTCTGCACGTATTCGCAGTTTGAAATTGCGACTTTTTATACCCAACATATGCCAAGTCCTGAAAACGGCAGTGAGTCACATTTTGCACAAACTCCCCTGCATTTTTCTAAATATCCCAAACATCCCAATTTCGAGGCCTGAGCCATATTTTGGAGCCAAATTCAAGCTCTCTGCACGTATTCGCATTTGGAATTTACGAATTTTTATACCCAACATATGCCAAGTACTGAAAGCGGCGTTTGGTCACATTTATCCCAAACCTCCCTGCAGTTTTCAAAATATTCCAAACATCCCTATTTCGAGGTCTGAGCCATATTTTGGAGCAAAATTCTGGCTCTATGCACGTATTCGCAGTTTGATATTACGACTTTTTATACCCAACATATGCCAAGTCCTGAAAGCCGCAGTGAGTCACATTTTGCACAAACTCCCCTGCAGTTTTCGAAATATTCCAAATATCCCAATTTCGAGGCCTGAGCTATATTTTGGAGCCAAATTCTGGCTCTCTGCACGTATTCGCAGATTGAAATTACGACTTTTTATACCCAACATATGCCAAGTACTGAAAGAGGCGTTTGGTCACATTTGTCCCAAACCTCCCTCCAGTTTTCAAAATATCCCAAACATCCTAATTTCGAGGCCTGAGCCATATTTTGGAGCCAAATTCTGTCTCTATGCACGTATTCGCAGTATGATATTACGACTTTTTATACCCCACATATGCCAAGTACTGGATGCGGCAGTGAGTCAAATTTTGCACAAATTCCCCTGCAGTTTTCAAAATATCCCAAACATCCCAATTTCGAGGCCTGAGCCATATTTTGGGGCCAAATTCTGGCTCTTTGCACGTATTTGCAGTTTGAAATTACGACTTTTTTATACCCAACATATGCGAAGTACTGAAAGCGGCGTTTGGTCACATTTGTCCCAAACTTTCCTGCAGTTTTGAAAATATCCCAAACATCCCAATATGGAGGCCTGAGCCATATTTTGGAGCCAAATTCTGGCTCTCTGCACGTATTCGCAGTTTGATATTACGAATTTTATACTCAACATATGCCATGTACTAGAACCGGCAGTGAGTCACATTTTGCACAAACTCCCCTCCAGTTTTCAAAATATCCCAAATATCCCAATTTCGAGGCCTGAGCCATATTTTGCAGCCAAATTCTGGCTCTCTGCACGTATTCGCAGTTTGAAATTGCGACTTTTTTATAGCCAATATATGCCAAGTGCTGAAAGTGGGGTTTGGTCACATTTGTCCCAAACCTCCCTCCAGTTTTCAAAATATCCCAAACATCCCAATTTCGAGGCCTGAGTCATATTTTGGAGCCAAATTTTGTCTCTATGCACGTATTCGCAGTATGATATTACGACTTTTTATACCCCACATATGCCAAGTACTGGATGCGGCAGTGAGTCACATTTTGCACAAACTCCCCTGCAGTTTTCAAAATATCCCAAGCATCCCAATTACGAGGCCTGAGCCATATTTTGGAGCCAAATTCAGGCTCTCTGCACGTATTCGCAGTTTGAAATTACGACTTTTTTATACCCAACATATGCGAAGTACTGAAAGCAGCGTTTGGTCACATTTGTCCCGAATCTAACTGCAGTTTTCAAAATATCCCAAAAATCCCAATATCGAGGCCTGAACCATATTTTGGAGCCAAATTCTGGCTCTCTGCACGTATTCGCAGTTTGATATTACGACTTTTTATACCCAACATATGCCAAGTTCTGGACGCAGCAGTGAGTCACATTTTGCATAAACTCCCCTGCAGTTTTCAAAATATCCCAAACATCCCAATTTCGAGGCCTGAGCCATATTTTGGAGCCAAATTCTGGCTCTTTGCACTTATTTGCAGTTTGAAATTACGACTTTTGTATACCCAACATATGGCAAGTACTGAAAGCGGCGTTTGGTCACATTTGTCCCAAACCTCCCTCCAGTTTTCAAAATATCCAAACCATCTCAATTTCGAGGCCTGAGCCATATTTTGGAGCCAAATTCTAGCTCTCTGCACGTATTCGCAGTATGAAATTACGACTTTTTATACCCAACATATGCGAGTACTGAAAGCGGCGTTTGGTCACATTTGTCCCAAACCTCCCTGCAGTTTTCAAAATATCCCAAATATTTCAATTTCGAGGCCTGTGCCATATTTTGGAGCCAAATTCAGGCTCTCTACACGTATTCGCAGTTTGAAATTACGACTTTTTATACCCACCATATGCCAAGTAATGAAAGCGGTGTTTGGTCATATGTGTCCTAAAGTCCCTGCAGTTTTCAAAATATCCCAATTTCGAGGCCTGAGCCATATTTTGGAGCCAAATTCTGGCTCTCTGCACGTATTCGCAGTTTGAAATTACTACCTTTGATACCCAACATATGCCAAGTCCTGAAATCGGCAGTGAGTCACATTTTGCACAAACTCCCCTGCAGTTTTCAAAATATCCCAAATATCCAAATTTCGAGGCCTTAGCCATATTATGGAGCAAATTTTGGCTCTTTGCACGTATTCGCAGTTTGAAATTGCGACTTTTTTATACCAACATATGCCAAGTACTGAAAGCGGCGTTTGGTCACATTTGTCCAAAATCTCCCTGCAGTTTTCAAAATATCCCAAACATCCCAATTTCGAGGCCTGAGCCATATTTTGGAGCCAAATTCTGGCTCTCTGCACGTATTTGCAGGTTGAAATTACGACTTTTTATACCCAACATATGCTAAGTACTGTAAGCGGCGTTTGGTCACATTTGTCTCAAACCTCCCTGCAGTTTTCAAAATAACCCAAATATCCCAATTTCGAGGCCTGAGCCATATTATGGAGCCAAATTCTGGCTCTCTGCACGTATTCGCTGTTTGAAATTGCGACTTTATTATACCAACATATGCCTAGTACTGAAAGCGGCGTTTGGTCACATTTGTCCCAAACCTCTCTGCAGTTTTCAAAATATCTCAAACATCCCAATTTCGAAACCTGAGCTATAATTTGGAGCCAAATTCTGGCTCTCTGCACGTATTCGCAGCTTGAAATTAAGATTTTTTTATACCCAACATATGCGAAGTACTGAAAGCGGCGTTTAGTCACATTTGTCCCAATCCCCCCCTGCAGTTTTCAAAATATCCCAAATATCCCTATTTCGAAGCCTGAGCCATATTTTGGAGCCAAATTCTATCTCTATGCACGTATTCGCAGTTTGATATTACGACTTTTTATACCCCACATATGCCAAGTACTGGACACGGCAGTGAGTCACATTTTGCACAAACTCCCCTGCAGTGTTCAAAATATCCCAAACATCCCAATTTCGAGGCCTGAGCCATATTTTGCAGCCAAATTCTGGCTCTCTGCACGTATTCGCAGTTTGAAATTACGATTTTTTTATTCCCTACATATGCGAAGTACTGAAAGCGGCGTTTGGTCACATTTGTCCCAAATCTAACTGCAGTTTTCAAAATATCCCAAACATCCCAATATCGAGGCCTGAGCCATATTTTGGAGCTAAATTCTGGCTCTCTGCACGTATTCTCAGTTTGATATTACGACTTTTTATACCCAACATATGCCAAGTCCTGAAAACGGCAGTGAGTCACATTTTGCACAAACTCCCCTGCAGTTTTCGAAATATCCCAAATATCCCAATTTCGAGGCCTGAGCCATATTTTGGAGCCAAATTCTGGCTCTCTGCACGTATTCGCAGTTTGAAATAACGACCTTTTATACCCAACATATGCCAAGTCCTGAAAGCGGCAGTGAGTCACATTTTGCACAAACTCCCCTGCAGTTTTCAAAATATCCCAAATATCCCAATTTCGCGGCCTGAGCCATATTATGGAGCGAAATTTTGGCTCTTTGCACGTATTCGCAGTTTGAAATTGCAATTTTTTTATACCAACATATGCCAAGTACTGAAAGCGGCATTTGGTCACATTTGTCCCAAACCTCCCTGCAGTTTTCAAAATATCCCAAACATCCCAATTTCGAGGCCTGAGCCATATTTTTGAGCCAAATTCTGGCTCTCTGCTCGTATTCACAGTTTGAAATTACGAATTTTTATACCCAACATATGCGAAGTACTGAAAGTGGCTTTTGGTCACATTTGTCCCAAACCTCCCTGCAGTTTTCAAAAAATCTCAAACATTCCAATTTCGAAACCTGAGCTATAATTTGTAGCCAAATTCTGGCTCTCTGCACGTATTCGCAGTTTTATATTACGAAATTTTATACCCAACATATGCGAAGTACTGAAAGCGGCGTTTAGTCACATTTGTCCCAATCCCCCCTGCAGTTTTCAAAATATCCCAAATATCCCAATATCGAGGCCTGAGCCATATTTTGGAGCCAAATTCTAGCTCTCTGCACGTATTCGCAGTTTGAAATTGCGACTTTTTATACCCAACATATGCCAAGTCCTGAAAACGGCAGTGAGTCACATTTTGCACAAACTCCCCTGCATTTTTCTAAATATCCCAAACATCCCAATTTCGAGGCCTGAGCCATATTTTGGAGCCAAATTCAAGCTCTCTGCACGTATTCGCATTTGGAATTTACGAATTTTTATACCCAACATATGCCAAGTACTGAAAGCGGCGTTTGGTCACATTTATCCCAAACCTCCCTGCAGTTTTCAAAATATTCCAAACATCCCTATTTCGAGGTCTGAGCCATATTTTGGAGCAAAATTCTGGCTCTATGCACGTATTCGCAGTTTGATATTACGACTTTTTATACCCAACATATGCCAAGTCCTGAAAGCCGCAGTGAGTCACATTTTGCACAAACTCCCCTGCAGTTTTCGAAATATTCCAAATATCCCAATTTCGAGGCCTGAGCTATATTTTGGAGCCAAATTCTGGCTCTCTGCACGTATTCGCAGATTGAAATTACGACTTTTTATACCCAACATATGCCAAGTACTGAAAGAGGCGTTTGGTCACATTTGTCCCAAACCTCCCTCCAGTTTTCAAAATATCCCAAACATCCTAATTTCGAGGCCTGAGCCATATTTTGGAGCCAAATTCTGGCTCTATGCACGTATTTGCAGTTTGAAATTGCGACTTTTTTATACCCAATATATGCCAAGTGCTGAAAGCGGCGTTTGGTCACATTTGTCCCAAACCTCCCTCCTGTTTTCAAAATATCCCAAACATCTCAATTTCGAGGCCTGAGCCATATTTTGGAGCCAAATTCTGTCTCTATGCACGTATTCGCAGTATGATATTACGACTTTTTATACCCCACATATGCCAAGTACTGGATGCGGCAGTGAGTCAAATTTTGCACAAATTCCCCTGCAATTTTCAAAATATCCCAAACATCCCAATTTCGAGGCCTGAGCCATATTTTGGAGCCAAATTCTGGCTCTTTGCACGTATTTGCAGTTTGAAATTACGACTTTTTTATACCCAACATATGCGAAGTACTGAAAGCGGCGTTTGGTCACATTTGTCCCAAACTTTCCTGCAGTTTTCAAAATATCCCAAACATCCCAATATGGAGGCCTGAGCCATATTTTGGAGCCAAATTCTGGCTCTCTGCACGTATTCGCAGTTTGATATTACGAATTTTATACTCAACATATGCCAAGTACTAGAACCGGCAGTGAGTCACATTTTGCACAAACTCCCCTCCAGTTTTCAAAATATCCCAAATATCCCAATTTCGAGGCCTGAGCCATATTTTGGAGCCAAATTCTGGCTCTCTGCACGTATTCGCAGTTTGAAATTGCGACTTTTTTATACCCAATATATGCCAAGTGCTGAAAGCGGCGTTTGGTCACATTTGTCCCAAACCTCCCTCCAGTTTTCAAAATATCCCAAACATCCCAATTTCGAGGCCTGAGTCATATTTTGGAGCCAAATTCTGTCTCTATGCACGTATTCGCAGTATGATATTACGACTTTTTATACCCCACATATGCCAAGTACTGGATGCGGCAGTGAGTCACATTTTGCACAAACTCCCCTGCAGTTTTCAAAATATCCCAAACATCCCAATTACGAGGCCTGAGCCATATTTTGGAGCCAAATTCAGGCTCTCTGCACGTATTCGCAGTTTGAAATTACGACTTTTTAATACCCAACATATGCGAAGTACTGAAAGCAGCGTTTGGTCACATTTGTCCCGAATCTAACTGCAGTTTTCAAAATATCCCAAAAATCCCAATATCGAGGCCTGAACCATATTTTGGAGCCAAATTCTGGCTCTCTGCACGTATTCGCAGTTTGATATTACGACTTTTTATACCCAACATATGCCAAGTTCTGGACGCAGCATTGAGTCACATTTTGCATAAACTCCCCTGCAGTTTTTAAAATATCCCAAACATCCCAATTTCGAGGCCGGAGCCATATTTTGGAGCCAAATTCTGGGTCTTTGCACTTATTTGCAGTTTGAAATTACGACTTTTGTATACCCAACATATGGCAAGTACTGAAAGCGGCGTTTGGTCACATTTGTCCCAAACCTCCCTCCAGTTTTCAAAATATCCAAACCATCTCAATTTCGAGGCCTGAGCCATATTTTGGAGCCAAATTCAAGCTCTCTGCATGTATTCGCAGTATGAAATTACGACTTTTTATACCCAACATATGCGAGTACTGAAAGCGGCGTTTGGTCACATTTGTCCCAAACCTCCCTGCAGTTTTCAAAATATCCCAAATATTTAAATTTTGAGGCCTGAGCCATATTTTGGAGCCAAATTCAGGCTCTCTACACGTATTCGCAGTTTGAAATTACGACTTTTTATACCCATCATTTGCCAAGTAATGAAAGCGGTGTTTGGTCATATGTGTCCTAAAGTCCCTGCAGTTTTCAAAATATCCCAAACATCCCAATTTCGAGGCCTGAGCCATATTTTGGAGCCAAATTCAGGCTCTCTGCACGTATTCGCAGTTTGAAATTACTACCTTTTATACCCAACATATGCCAAGTACTGAAATCGGCAGTGAGTCACATTTTGCACAAACTCCCCTGCAGTTTTCAAAATATCCCAAATATCCCAATTTCGAGGCCTTAGCCATATTATGGAGCCAAATTTTGGCTCTTTGCACGTATTCGCAGTTTGAAATTGCGACTTTTTTATACCAACATATGCCAAGTACTGAAAGCGGCGTTTAGTCACATTTGTCCAAAATCTCCCTGCAGTTTTCAAAATATCCCAAACATCCCAATTCCGAGGCCTGAGCCATATTTTGGAGCCAAATTCTGGCTCTCTGCACGTATTCGCAGGTTGAAATTTAGATTTTTTTATACCCAACATATGCGAAGTACTGAAAGCGGCGTTTAGTCACATTTGTCCCAATCCCCCCCTGCAGTTTTCAAAATATCCCAAATATCCCTATTTCGAAGCCTGAGCCATATTTTGGAGCCAAATTCTGGCTCTCTGCACGTATTCGCTGTTTGAAATTGCGACTTTATTATACCAACATATGCCAAGTACTGAAAGCGGCGTTTGGTCACATTTGTCCCAAACCTCTCTGCAGTTTTCAAAATATCTCAAACATCCCAATTTCGAAACCTGAGCTATAATTTGGAGCCAAATTCTGGCTATCTGCACGTATTCGCAGCTTGAAATTTAGATTTTTTTATACCCAACATATGCGAAGTACTGAAAGCGGCGTTTAGTCACATTTGTCCCAATCCCCCCCTGCAGTTTTCAAAATATCCCAAATATCCCTATTTCGAAGCCTGAGCCATATTTTGGAGCCAAATTCTATCTCTATGCACGTATTCGCAGTTTGATATTACGACTTTTTATACCCCACATATGCCAAGTACTGGACGCAGCAGTGAGTCACATTTTGCACAAACTCCCCTGCAATTTTCAAAATATCCCAAACATCCCAATTTCGAGGTCTGAGCCATATTTTGGAGCCAAATTCTGGCTCTCTGCACGTATTCGCAGTTTGAAATTACGATTTTTTTATTCCCAACATATGCGAAGTACTGAAAGCGGCGTTTGGTCACATTTGTCCCAAATCTAACTGCAGTTTTCAAAATATCCCAAACATCCCAATATCGAGGCCTGAGCCATATTTTGGAGCTAAATTCTGGCTCTCTGCACGTATTCTCAGTTTGATATTACGACTTTTTATACCCAACATATGCCAAGTCCTGAAAGCGGCAGTGAGTCACATTTTGCACAAACTCCCCTGCAGTTTTCGAAATATCCCAAATATCCCAATTTCGAGGCCTGAGCCATATTTTGGAGCCAAATTCTGGCTCTCTGCACGTATTCGCAGTTTGAAATTACGACCTTTTATACCCAACATATGCCAAGTCCTGAAAGCGGCAGTGAGTCACATTTTGCACAAACTCCCCTGCAGTTTTCAAAATATCCCAAATATCCCAATTTCGAGGCCTGAGCCATATTATGGAGCGAAATTTTGGCTCTTTGCACGTATTCGCAGTTTGAAATTGCAATTTTTTTATACCAACATATGCCAAGTACTGAAAGCGGCGTTTGGTCACATTTGTCCCAAACCTCCCTGCAGTTTTCAAAATATCCCAAACATCCCAATTTCGAGGCCTGAGCTATATTTTGGAGCCAAATTCTGGCTCTCTGCACGTATTCGCAGTTTGAAATTACGACTTTTTATACCCAACATATGCCAAGTACTGAAAGCGGCGTTTGGTCACATTTGTCCCAAACCTCCCTCCAGTTTTCAAAATATCCCAAACATCCTAATTTCGAGGCCTGAGCCATATTTTGGAGCCAAATTCTGGCTCTATGCACGTATTCGCAGTTTGATATTACGACATTTTATACCCAACATATGCCAAGTCCTGAAAGAGGCAGTGAGTCACATTTTGCACAAACTCCCCTGCAGTTTTCAAAATAACCCAAATATCCCAATTTCGAGGCCTGAGCCATATTATGGAGCCAAATTCTGGTTCTCTGCACGTATTCGCTGTTTGAAATTGCGACTTTATTATACCAACATATGCCAAGTACTGAAAGCGGCGTTTGGTCACATTTGTCCCAAACCTCTCTGCAGTTTTCAAAATATCTCAAACATCCCAATTTCGAAACCTGAGCTATAATTTGGAGCCCAATTCTGGCTCTCTGCACGTATTCGCAGCTTGAAATTGCTACTTTTTTATACCCAATATATGCCAAGTGCTGAAAGCGGCATTTGGTCACATTTGTCCCAAACCTCCCTCCAGTTTTCAAAATATCCAAAACATCCCAATTTCGAGGCCTGAGCCATATTTTGGAGCCAAATTCTGTCTCTATGCACGTATTCGCAGTTTGATATTACGACTTTTTATACCCCACATATGCCAAGTACTGGACGCGGCAGTGAGTCACATTTTGCACAAACTCCCCTGCAGTTTTCAAAATATCCGAAACATCCCAATTTCGAGGCCTGAGCCATATTTTGGAGCCAAATTCTGGCTCTCTGCACGTATTCGCAGTTTGAAATTACGACTTTTTTATTCCCACCATATGCGAAGTACTGAAAGCGGCGTTTGGTCACATTTGTCCCAAATCTAACTGCAGTTTTCAAAATATCCCAAACATGCCAATATCGAGGCCTAAGCCATATTTTGGAGCTAAATTCTGGCTCTCTGCACGTATTCTCAGTTTGATATTACGACTTTTTATACCCAACATATGCCAAGTCCTGAAAGCGGCAGTGAGTCACATTTTGCACAAACTCCCCTGCAGTTTTCGAAATATCGCAAATATCCCAATTTCGAGGCCTGAGCCATATTTTGGAGCCAGATTCTGGCTCTCTGCACATATTCGCAGTTTGAAATTACGACCTTTTATACCCAACATATGCCAAGTCCTCAAAGCGGCAGTGAGTCACATTTTGCACAAACTCCCCTGCAGTTTTCAAAATATCCCAAATATCCCAATTTCGAGGCCTGAGCCATATTATGGAGCGAAATTTTGGCTCTTTGCACGTATTCACAGTTTGAAATTGCGATTTTTTTATACCAACATATGCCAAGTACTGAAAGCGGCGTTTGGTCACATTTGTCCAAAACCTCCCTGCAGTTTTCAAAATATCCCAAACATCCCAATTTCGTGGCCTGAGCCATATTTTGGAGCCAAATTCTGGCTCTCAGCACGTATTCACAGTTTGAAATTACGAATTTTTATACCCAACATATGCGAAGTACTGAAAGTGGCGTTTGGTCACATTTGTCGCAAACCTCCCTGCAGTTTTCAAAAAATCTCAAACATTCCAATTTCGAAACCTGAGCTATAATTTGTAGCCAAATTCTGGTTCTGCACGTATTCGCAGTTTGATATTACGAATTTTTATACCCAACATATGCGAAGTACTGAAAGCGGCGTTTAGTCACATTTGTCCCAATCCCCCCTGCAGTTTTCAAAATATCCCAAACATCCCAATATCGAGGCCTGAGCCATATTTTGGAGCCAAATTCTAGCTCTCTGCACATATTCGCAGTTTGAAATTGCGACTTTTTATACATAATATATGCCAAGTCCTGAAAACGGCAGTGAGTCACATTTTGCACAAACTCCCCTGCATTTTTCTAAATATCCCAAACATCCCAATTTCGAGGCCTGAGCCATATTTTGGAGCCAAATTCAGGCTCTCTGCACGTATTCGCAGTTGGAAATTACGAATTTTTATACCCAACATATGCCAAGTACTGAAAGCGGCATTTGGTCACATTTGTCCCAAACCTCCCTCCAGTTTTCAAAATATCCCAAACATCCCAATTTCGTGGCCTGAGCCATATTTTGGAGCCAAATTCTGTCTCTATGCACGTATTCGCAGTATGATATTATGACTTTTTATACCCCACATATGCCAAGTACTGGATGCGGCAGTGAGTCACATTTTGCACAAACTCCCCTGCAGTTTTCAAAATATCCCAAACATCCCAATTTCAAGGCCTGAGCCATATTTTGGAGCCAAATTCTAGCTCTCTGCACGTATTCACAGTATGAATTTACGACTTTTTATTCCCAACATATGCGAAGTACTGAAAGCGGCGTTTGGTCACATTTGTCCCAAACCTCCCTGCAGTTTTCAAAATATCCCAAATATCCCAATTTCGAGGCCTGAGCCATATTTTGAAGCAAAATTCAGGCTCTCTACACGTATTCGCAGTTTGAAATTACGAATTTTTATAACCATCATATGCCAAGTAATGAAAGTGGTGTTTGGTCATATGTGTCCTAAAGTCCCCTGCAGTTTTCAAAATATCCCAAACATCCCAATTTCGAGGCCTGGGCAATATTTTGGAGCCAAATTCTGGCTCTCTGCACGTATTCCCAGTTTGAAATTACAACCTTTTATTCCCAACATATGCCAAGTCCTGAAAGCGGCAGTGAGTCACATTTTGCACAAACTCCCCTGCAGTTTTCAAAATATCCCAAATATCCCAATTTCGAGGCCTTAGCCATATTATGGAGTCAAATTTTTGTTCTTTGCACGTATTCACAGTTTAAAATTGCGACTTTTTTATAATAACTTATGCCAAGTACTGAAAGCGGCGTTTGGTCACATTTGTCCAAAACCTCCCTGCAATTTTCAAAATATCCCAAACATCCCAATTTCCAGGCCTGAGCCATATTTTGGAGCCAAATTCTGGCTCTCTGCACGTATTCGCTGGTTGAAATTACAAATTTTTATACCCAACATATGCGAAGAACTGTAAGCGGCGTTTGGTCACATTTGTCTCAAACCTCCCTGCAATTTTCAAAATAACCCAAATATCCCAATTTCGAGGCCTGAGCCATATTATGGAGCCAAATTCTGGCTCTCTGCACGTATTCGCTGTTTGAAATTGCGACTTTATTGTACCAACATATGCCAAGTACTGAAAGCGGCGTTTGGTCACATTTGTCCCAAACCTCTCTGCAGTTTTCAAAATATCCCAAACATCCCAATTTCGAAACCTGACCTATAATTTGGAGCCAAATTCTGGCTCTCTGCACGTATTCGCAGCTTGAAATTACGACTTTTTTATACCCAACATATGCGAAGTACTGAAAGCGGCGTTTGGTCACATTTGTCCCAAATCTAACTGCAGTTTTGAAAATATCCCGAACATCCCAATATCGAGGCCTGAGCTATATTTTGGAGCTAAATTCTGGCTCTCTGCACGTATTCTCAGTTTGATATTACGACTTTTTATACCCAACATATGCCAAGTCCTGAAAGCGGCAGTGAGTCACATTTTGCACAAACTCCCCTGCAGTTTTCGAAATATCCCAAATATCCCAATTTCGAGGCCTGAGCCATATTTTGGAGCCAAATTCTGGCTCTCTGCACGTATTCGCAGTTTGAAATTACGACCTTTTATACCCAACATATGCCAAGTCCTCAAAGCGGCAGTGAGTCACATTTTGCACAAACTCCCCTGCAGTTTTCGAAATATCCTAAATATCCCAATTTCGAGGCTTGAGCTATATTTTGGAGCCAAATTCTGGCTCTCTGCACGTATTCGCTGTTTGAACTTACGACTTTTTATACCCAACATATGCCAAGTACTGAAAGCGGCGTTTGGTCACATTTGTCCCAAACCTCCCTGCAGTTTTCAAAATATTCCAAACATCCCTATTTCGAGGTCTGAGCCATATTTTGGAGCAAAATTCTGGCTCCATGCACGTATTCGCAGTTTGATATTCCGACTTTTTATACCTACCATATGCCAAGTCCTGAAAGCCGCATTGAGTCACATTTTGCACAAACTCCCCTGCAGTTTTCGAAATATTCCAAATATATCAATTTCGAGGCCTGAGCTATATTTTGGAGCCAAATTCTGGCTCTCTGCACGTATTCGCAGTTTGAAATTACGACTTTTTATACCCATCATATGCCAAGTACTGAAAGCGGCGTTTGGTCACTTTTGTCCCAAACCTCCCTCCAGTTTTCAAAATATCCCAAACATCCTAATTTTGAGGCCTGAGCCATATTTTGGAGCCAAATTCTGTCTCTATGCACGTATTCGCACTTTGATATTACGACTTTTTATACCCCACATATGCCAAGTACTGGACGCGGCAGTGAGTCACATTTTGCACAAACTCCCCTGCAGTTTACAAAATATCCCAAATATCCCAATTTCGAGGCCTGAGCCATATTATGGAGCGAAATTTTGGCTCTTTGCACGTATTCGCAGTTTGAAATAGCAATTTTTTTATACCAACATATGCCAAGTACTGAAAGCGGCATTTGGTCACATTTGTCCCAAACCTCCCTGCAGTTTTCAAAATATCCCAAACATCCCAATTTCGAGGCCTGAGCCATATTTTGGAGCCGAATTCTGGCTCTCTGCACGTATTCACAGTTTGAAATTACGAATTTTTATACCCAACATATGCGAAGTACTGAAAGTGGCTTTTGGTCACATTTGTCCCAAACCTCTCTGCAGTTTTCAAAAAATCTCAAACATTCCAATTTCGAAACCTGAGCTATAATTTGTAGCCAAATTCTGGCTCTCTGCATGTATTCGCAGTTTTATATTACAAATTTTTATACCCAACATATGCGAAGTACTGAAAGCGGCGTTTAGTCACATTTGTCCCAATCCCCCCTGCAGTTTTCAAAATATCCCAAATATCCCAATATCGAGGCCTGAGCCATATTTTGGAGCCAAATTCTAGCTCTCTGCACGTATTCACAGTTTGAAATTGCGACTTTTTATACCCAACATATGCCAAGTCCTGAAAACGGCAGTGAGTCACATTTTGCACAAACTCCCCTGCATTTTTCTAAATATCCCAAACATCCCAATTTCGAGGCCTGAGCCATATTTTGAAGCCAAATTCTAGCTCTCTGCACGTATTCACAGTTTGAAATTGCGACTTTTTATACCCAACATATGCCAAGTCCTGAAAACGGCAGTGAGTCACATTTTGCACAAACTCCCCTGCAGTTTTCAAAATATCCCAAATATCCCAATTTCGAGGCCTGACCTATATTATGGAGCCAAATTTTGGCTCTTTGCACGTATTCGCAGTTTGAAATTGCGATTTTTTTATACCAACATATGCCAAGTACTGAAAGCGGCGTTTGGTCACATTTGTCGCTAACCTCCCTGCAGTTTTCAAAATATCCCAAACATCCCAATTTCGAGGCCTGAGCCATATTTTCGAGCCAAATTCTGGCTCTCTGCACGTATTCGCAGGTTGAAATTACGACTTTTTATACCCAACATATGCTAAGTACTGTAAGCGGCGTTTGGTCACATTTGTCTCAAACCTCCCTGCAATTTTCAAAATAACCCAAATATCCCAATTTCGAAACCTGAGCTATAATTTGGAGCCAAATTCTGGCTCTCTGCACGTATTCGCAGTTTGAAATTGCTACTTTTTTATACCCAATATATGCCAAGTGCTGAAAGCAGCATTTGGTCACATTTGTCCCAAACCTCCCTCCAGTTTTCAAAATATCCAAAACATCCCAATTTCGAGGCCTGAGCCATATTTTGGAGCCAAATTCTGTCTCTATGCACGTATTCGCAGTTTGATATTACGACTTTTTATACCCCACATATGCCAAGTACTGGACGCGACTGTGAGTCATATTTTGCACAAACTCCCCTGCAGTTTTCAAAATATCCCAATTTCGAGGCCTGAGCCATTTTTTGGAGCCAAATTCTGGCTCTATGCACGTATTCGCAGTTTGATATTACGACTTTTTATACCCCACATATGCCAAGTACTGGACGCGGCAGTGAGTCACATTTTACACAAACTCCCCTGCAGTTTTCAAAATATCCCAAACATCCCAATTTCGAGGCCTGAGCCATATTTTGGAGCCAAATTCTGGCTCTCTGCACGTATTCGCAGTTTGATATTACGACTTTTTATACCCAACATATGCCAAGTCCTGAAAGCGGCAATGAGTCACATTTTGCACAAACTCCCCTGCAGTTTTCGAAATATCCCAAATATCCCAATTTCGAGGCCTGAGCCATATTTTGGAGCCAAATTCTGGCTCTCTGCACGTATTCGCAGTTTGAAATTACGACCTTTTATACCCAACATATGCCAAGTCCTGAAAGCGGCAGTGAGTCACATTTTGCACAAACTCCCCTGCAGTTTTCAAAATATCCCAAATATCCCAATTTCGAGGCCTGAGCCATATTATGGAGCGAAATTTTGGCTCTTTGCACGTATTCGCAGTTTGAAATTGCGATTTTTTTATACCAACATAAGCCAAGTACTGAAAGCGGCGTTTGGTCACATTTGTCCCAAACCTCCCTGCAGTTTTCAAAATATCCCTAACATCCCAATTTCGAGGCCTGAGCCATATTTTGGAGCCAAATTCTGGCTCTCTGCACGTATTCACAGTTTGAAATTACGAATTTTTATACCCAACATATGCAAAGTACTGAAAGTGGCGTTTGGTCACATTTGTCCCAAACCTCCCTGCAGTTTTCAAAAAATCTCAAACATTCCAATTTCGAAACCTGAGCTATAATTTGTAGCCAAATTCTGGCTCTGCACGTATTCGCAGTTTGATATTACGAATTTTTATACCCAACATATGCGAAGTACTGAAAGCGGCGTTTAGTCACATTTGTCCCAATCCCCCCTGCAGTTTTCAAAATATCCCAAACATCCCAATATCGAGGCCTGAGCCATATTTTGGAGCCAAATTCTAGCTCTCTACACGTATTCGCAGTTTGAAATTGCAACTTTTTATACCCAACATATGCCAAGTCCTGAAAACGGCAGTGAGTCACATTTTGCACAAACTCCCCTGCTTTTTTCTAAATATCCCAAACATCCCAATTTCGAGGCCTGAGCCATATTTTGGAGCAAAATTCAGGCTCTCTGCTTGTATTCGCAGTTGGAAATTACGAATTTTTATACCCAACATATGCCAAGTACTGAAAGCGGCGTTTGGTCACATTTGTCCCAAACCACCCTCCAGTTTTCAAAATATTCCAAACATCCCTATTTCGAGGTCTGAGCCATATTTTGGAGCAAAATTCTGGCTCTATGCACGTATTCGCAGTTTGATATTACGACTTTTTATACCCAACATATGCCAAGTCCTGAAAGCGGCAGTGAGTCACATTTTGCACAAACTCCCCTGCAGTTTTCAAAATATCCCAAATATCCCAATTTCGAGGCCTGAGCCATATTATGGAGCGAAATTTTGGCTCTTTGCACGTATTCGCAGTTTGAAATTGCCATTTTTTTATACCAACATATGCCAAGTACTGAAAGCGGCGTTTGGTCACATTTGTCCCAAACCTCCCTGCAGTTTTCAAAATATCCCAAACATCTCAATTTCGAGGCCTGAGCCATATTTTGGAGCCAAATTCTGGCTCTCTGCACGTATTCACAGTTTGAAATTACGAATTTTTATACCCAACATATGCGAAGTACTGAAAGTGGCTTTTGGTCACATTTGTCCCAAACCTCTCTGCAGTTTTCAAAAAATCTCAAACATTCCAATTTCGAAACCTGAGCTATAATTTGTAGCCAAATTCTGGCTCTCTGCACGTATTCGCAGTTTTATATTACGAATTTTTATACCCAACATATGCGAAGTACTGAAAGCGGCGTTTAGTCACATTTGTCCCAATCCCCCCTGCAGTTTTCAAAATATCCCAAATATCCCAATATCGAGGCCTGAGCCATATTTTGGAGCCAAATTCTAGCTCTCTGCACGTATTCACAGTTTGAAATTGCGACCTTTTATACCCAACATATGCCAAGTCCTGAAAATGGCAGTGAGTCACATTTTGCACAAACTCCCCTGCATTTTTCTAAATATCCCAAACATCCCAATTTCGAGGCCTGAGCCATATTTTGAAGCCAAATTCTGGCTCTATGCACGTATTCGCAGTTTGATATTACGAAATTTTATACCCAACATATGCCAAGTCCTGAAAGAGGCAGTGAGTCACATTTTGCACAAACTCCCCTGCAGTTTTCAAAATATCCCAAATATCCCAATTTCGAGGCCTGAGCCATATTATGGAGCCAAATTTTGGCTCTTTGCACGTATTCGCAGTTTGAAATTGCGATTTTTTTATACCAACATATGCCAAGTACTGAAAGCAGCGTTTGGTCACATTTGTCCCAAACCTCCCTGCAGTTTTCAAAATATCCCAAACATCCCAATTTCGAGGCCTGAGCCATATTTTCGAGCCAAATTCTGGCTCTCTGCACGTATTCGCAGGTTGAAATTACGACTTTTTATACCCAACATATGCTAAGTACTGTAAGCAGCGTTTGGTCACATTTGTCTCAAACCTCCCTGCAGTTTTCAAAATAACCCAAATATCCCAATTTCGAGGCCTGAGCCATATTATGGAGCCAAATTCTGGCTCTCTGCACGTATTCGCTGTTTGAAATTGCGACTTTATTATACCAACATATGCCAAGTACTGAAAGCGGCGTTTGGTCACATTTGTCCCAAACCTCTCTGCAGTTTTCAGAATATCTCAAACATCCCAATTTCGAAACCTGAGCTATAATTTGGAGCCAAATTCTGGCTCTCTGCACGTATTCGCAGCTTGAAATTGCTACTTTTTTATACCCAATATATGCCAAGTGCTGAAAGCAGCATTTGGTCACATTTGTCCCAAACCTCCCTCCAGTTTTCAAAATATCCAAAACATCCCAATTTCGAGGCCTGAACCATATTTTGGAGCCAAATTCTGTCTCTATGAACGTATTCGCAGTTTGATATTACGACTTTTTATACCCCACATATGCCAAGTACTGGACGCGACTGTGAGTCACATTTTGCACAAACTCCCCTGCAGTTTTCAAAATATCCCAATTTCGAGGCCTGAGCCATTTTTTGGAGCCAAATTCTGGCTCTATGCACGTATTCGCAGTTTGATATTACGACTTTTTATACCCCACATATGCCAAGTACTGGACGCGGCAGTGAGTCACATTTTGCACAAACTCCCCTGCAGTTTTCAAAATATCCCAAACATCCCAATTTCGAGGCCTGAGCCATATTTTGGAGCCAAATTCTGGCTCTCTGCACGTATTCACAGTTTGAAATTACGACTTTTTTATTCCCAACATATGCGAAGTACTGAAAGCGGCGTTTGGTCACATTTGTCCCAAATCTAACTGCAGTTTTCAAAATATCCCAAACATCCCAATTTCGAGGCCTGAGCCATATTTTGGAGCCAAATTCTGGCTCTCTGCACGTATTCGCAGTTTGAAATTACGACCTTTTATACCCAACATATGCCAAGTCCTGAAAGCGGCAGTGAGTCACATTTTGCACAAACTCCCCTGCAGTTTTCAATATATCCCAAATATCCCAATTTCGAGGCCTGAGCCATATTATGGAGCGAAATTTTGGCTCTTTGCACGTATTCGCTGTTTGAAATTGCGATTTTTTTATACCAACATAAGCCAAGTACTGAAAGTGGCGTTTGGTCACATTTGTCCCAAACCTCCCTGCAGTTTTCAAAATATCCCTAACATCCCAATTTCGAGGCCTGAGCCATATTTTGGAGCCAAATTCTGGCTCTCTGCACGTATTCACAGTTTGAAATTACGAATTTTTATACCCAACATATGCGAAGTATTGAAAGTGGCGTTTGGTGACATTTGTCCCAAACCTCCCTGCAGTTTTCAAAAAATCTCAAACATTCCAATTTCGAAACCTGAGCTATAATTTGTAGCCAAATTCTGGCTCTCTGCACGTATTCGCAGTTTTATATTACGAATTTTTATACCCAACATATGCGAAGTACTGAAAGCGGCGTTTAGTCACATTTGTCCCAATCCCCCCTGCAGTTTTCAAAATATCCCAATATCGAGGCCTGAGCCATATTTTGGAGCCAAATTCTAGCTCTCTGCACGTATTCGCTGTTTGAAATTGCGACTTTATTATACCAACATATGCCAAGTACTGAAAGCGGCGTTTGGTCACATTTGTCCCAAACCTCTCTGCAGTTTTCAAAATATCTCAAACATCCCAATTTCGAAACCTGAGCTATAATTTGGAGCCAAATTCTGGCTCTCTGCACGTATTCGCAGCTTGAAATTGCTACTTTTTTATACCCAATATATGCCAAGTGCTGAAAGCAGCATTTGGTCACATTTGTCCCAAACCTCCCTCCAGTTTTCAAAATATCCAAAACATCCCAATTTCGAGGCCTGAGCCATATTTTGGAGCCAAATTCTGTCTCTATGCACGTATTCGCAGTTTGATATTACGACTTTTTATACCCCACATATGCCAAGTACTGGACGCGACTGTGAGTCACATTTTGCACAAACTCCCCTGCAGTTTTCAAAATATCCCAATTTCGAGGCCTGAGCCATTTTTTGGAGCCAAATTCTGGCTCTATGCACGTATTCGCAGTTTGATATTACGACTTTTTATACCCCACATATGCCAAGTACTGGACGCGGCAGTGAGTCACATTTTGCACAAACTCCCCTGCAGTTTTCAAAATATCCCAAACATCCCAATTTCGAGGCCTGAGCCATATTTTGGAGCCAAATTCTGGCTCTCTGAACGTATTCGCAGTTTGAAATTACGACTTTTTTATTCCCAACATAAGCGAAGTACTGAAAGCGGCGTTTAGTCACATTTGTCCCAATCCCCCCTGCAGTTTTCAAAATATCCCAATATCGAGGCCTGAGCCATATTTTGGAGCCAAATTCTAGCTCTCTGCACGTATTCACAGTTTGAAATTGCGACCTTTTATACCCAACATATGCCAAGTCCTGAAAATGGCAGTGAGTCACATTTTGCACAAACTCCCCTGCATTTTTCTAAATATCCCAAACATCCCAATTTCGAGGCCTGAGCCATATTTTGAAGCCAAATTCTGGCTCTATGCACGTATTCGCAGTTTGATATTACGAAATTTTATACCCAACATATGCCAAGTCCTGAAAGAGGCAGTGAGTCACATTTTGCACAAACTCCCCTGCAGTTTTCAAAATATCCCAAATATCCCAATTTCGAGGCCTGAGCCATATTATGGAGCCAAATTTTGGCTCTTTGCACGTATTCGCAGTTTGAAATTGCGATTTTTTTATACCAACATATGCCAAGTACTGAAAGCGGCGTTTGGTCACATTTGTCCCAAACCTCCCTGCAGTTTTCAAAATATCCCAAACATCCCAATTTCGAGGCCTGAGCCATATTTTCGAGCCAAATTCTGGCTCTCTGCACGTATTCGCAGGTTGAAATTACGACTTTTTATACCCAACATATGGTAAGTACTGTAAGCGGCGTTTGGTCACATTTGTCTCAAACCTCCCTGCAGTTTTCAAAATAACCCAAATATCCCAATTTCGAGGCCTGAGCCATATTATGGAGCCAAATTCTGGCTCTCTGCACGTATTCGCTGTTTGAAATTGCGACTTTATTATACCAACATATGCCAAGTACTGAAAGCGGCGTTTGGTCACATTTGTCCCAAACCTCTCTGCAGTTTTCAAAATATCTCAAACATCCCAATTTCGAAACCTGAGCTATAATTTGGAGCCAAATTCTGGCTCTCTGCACGTATTCGCAGCTTGAAATTGCTACTTTTTTATACCCAATATATGCCAAGTGTTGAAAGCAGCATTTGGTCACATTTGTCCCAAACCTCCCTCCAGTTTTCAAAATATCCAAAACATCCCAATTTCGAGGCCTGAGCCATATTTTGGAGCCAAATTCTGTCTCTATGCACGTATTCGCAGTTTGATATTACGACTTTTTATACCCCACATATGCCAAGTACTGGACGCGACTGTGAGTCACATTTTGCACAAACTCCCCTGCAGTTTTCAAAATATCCCAATTTCGAGGCCTGAGCCATTTTTTGGAGCCAAATTCTGGCTCTATGCACGTATTCGCAGTTTGATATTACGACTTTTTATACCCCACATATGCCAAGTACTGGACGTTGCAGTGAGTCACATTTTGCACAAACTCCCCTGCAGTTTTCAAAATATCCCAAACATCCCAATTTCGAGGCCTGAGCCATATTTTGGAGCCAAATTCTGGCTCTCTGCACGTATTCGCAGTTTGAAATTACGACTTTTTTATTCCCAACATATGCGAAGTACTGAAAGCGGCGTTTGGTCACATTTGTCCCAAATCTAACTGCAGTTTTCAAAATATCCCAAACATCCCAATATCGAGGCCTAAGCCATATTTTGGAGCTAAATTCTGGCTCTCTGCACGTATTCTCAGTTTGATATTACGACTTTTTATACCCAAGTCCTGAAAGCGGCAGTGAGTCACATTTTGCACAAACTCCCCTGCAGTTTTCGAAATATCCCAAATATCCCAATTTCGAGGCCTGAGCCATATTTTGGAGCCAAATTCTGGCTCTCTGCACGTATTCGCAGTTTGAAATTACGACCTTTTATACCCAACATATGCCAAGTCCTGAAAGCGGCAGTGAGTCACATTTTGCACAAACTCCCCTGCAGTTTTCAAAATATCCCAAATATCCCAATTTCGAGGCCTGAGCCATATTATGGAGAGAAATTTTGGCTCTTTTCACGTATTCGCAGTTTGAAATTGCGATTTTTTTATACCAACATAAGCCAAGTACTGAAAGTGGCGTTTGGTCACATTTTTCCCAAACCTCCCTGCAGTTTTCAAAATATCCCTAACATCCCAATTTCGAGGCCTGAGCCATATTTTGGAGCCAAATTCTGGCTCTCTGCACGTATTCACAGTTTGAAATTACGAATTTTTATACCCAACATATGCGAAGTACTGAAAGTGGCGTTTGGTCACATTTGTCCCAAACCTCCCTGCAGTTTTCAAAAAATCTCAAACATTCCAATTTCGAAACCTGAGCTATAATTTGTAGCCAAATTTTGGCTCTGCATGTATTCGCAGTTTGATATTACGAATTTTTATACCCAACATATGCGAAGTACTGAAAGCGGCGTTTAGTCACATTTGTCCCAATCCCCCCTGCAGTTTTCAAAATATCCCAAACATCCCAATATCGAGACCTGAGCCATATTTTGGAGCCAAATTCTAGCTCTCTGCACGTATTCGCAGTTTGAAATTGCGACTTTTTATACCCAACATATGCCAAGTCCTGAAAACGGCAGTGAGTCACATTTTGCACAAACTCCCCTGCATTTTTCTAAATATCCCAAACATCCCAATTTCGAGGCCTGAGCCATATTTTGGAGCCAAATTCTGGCTCTATGCACGTATTCGCAGTTTGATATTTTACGACTTTTTATACCCAACATATGCCAAGTCCTGAAAGCGGCAGTGAGTCACATTTTGCACAAACTCCCCTGCAGTTTTCGAAATATTCCAAATATCCCAATTTCGAGGCCTGATCTATATTTTGGAGCCAAATTCTGGCTCTCTGCACGTATTCGCAGTTTGAAATTACGATTTTTTATACCCAACATATGGCAAGTACTGAAAGCGGCGTTTGGTCACATTTGTCCCAAACCTCCCTCCAGTTTTCAAAATATCCCAACCATCTCAATTTCAAGGCCTGAGCCATATTTTGGAGCCAAATTCTAGCTCTCTGCACGTATTCACAGTATGAAATTACGACTTTTAATTCCCAACATTTGCGAAGTACTGAAAGCGGCGTTTGGTCACATTTGTCCCAAACCTCCCTTCAGTTTTCAAAATATCCCAAATATCCCAATTTCGAGGCCTGAGCCATATTTTGAAGCAAAATTCAGGCTCTCTACACGTATTCGCAGTTTGAAATTACGAATTTTTATACCCATCATATGCCAAGTAATGAAAGCGGTGTTTCGTCATATGTGTGCTAAAGTCCCCTGCAGTTTTCAAAATATCCCAAACATCCCAATTTCGAGGCCTGAGCCATATTTTGGAGCCAAATTCTGGCTCTCTGCACGTATTCCCAGTTTGAAATTACAACCTTTTATACCCAACATATGCCAAGTCCTGAAAGTGGCAGTGAGTCACATTTTGCACAAACTCCCCTGCAGTTTTCAAAATATCCCAAATATCCCAATTTCGAGGCCTTAGCCATATTATGGAGCCAAATTTTTGTTCTTTGCACGTATTCACAGTTTAAAATTGCGACTTTTTTATAATAACTTATGCCAAGTACTGAAAGCGGCGTTTGGTCACATTTGTCCAAAACCTCCCTGCAATTTTCAAAATATCCCAAACATCCCAATTTCGAGGCCTGAGCCATATTTTGAAGCCAAATTCTGGCTCTATGCACGTATTCGCAGTTTGATATTACGAAATTTTATACCCAACATATGCCAAGTACTGGACGCGACTGTGAGTCACATTTTGTACAAACTCCCCTGCAGTTTTCAAAATATCCCAAATATCCCAATTTCGAGGCCTGAGCCATATTATGGAGCCAAATTTTGGCTCTTTGCACGTATTCGCAGTTTGAAATTGCGATTTTTTAATACCAACATATGCCAAGTACTGAAAGCGGCGTTTGTTCACATTTGTCCCAAACCTCTCTGCAGTTTTCAAAATATCTCAAACATCCCAATTTCGAAACCTGAGCTATAATTTGGAGCCAAATTCTGGCTCTCTGCACGTATTCGCAGCTTGAAATTGCTACTTTTTTATACCCAATATATGCCAAGTGCTGAAAGCAGCATTTGGTCACATTTGTCCCAAACCTCCCTCCAGTTTTCAAAATATCCAAAACATCCCAATTTCGAGGCCTGAGCCATATTTTGGAGCCAAATTCTGTCTCTATGCACGTATTCGCAGTTTGATATTACGACTTTTTATACCCCACATATGCCAAGTACTGGACGCGACTGTGAGTCACATTTTGCACAAATTCCCTTGCAGTTTTCAAAATATCCCAATTTCGAGGCCTGAGCCATTTTTTGGAGCCAAATTCTGGCTCTATGCACGTATTCGCAGTTTGATATTACGACTTTTTATACCCCACATATGCCAAGTACTGGACGCGGCAGTGAGTCACATTTTGCACAAACTCCCCTGCAGTTTTCAAAATATCCCAAACATCCCAATTTCGAGGCCTGAGCCATATTTTGGAGCCAAATTCTGGCTCTCTGCACGTATTCGCAGTTTGAAATTACGACTTTTTTATTCCCAACATATGCGAAGTACTGAAAGCGGCGTTTGGTCACATTTGTCCCAAATCTAACTGCAGTTTTCAAAATATCCCAAACATCCCAATATCGAGGCCTAAGCCATATTTTGGAGCTAAATTCTGGCTCTCTGCACGTATTCTCAGTTTGATATTACGACTTTTTATACCCAAGTCCTGAAAGCGGCAGTGAGTCACATTTTGCACAAACTCCCCTGCAGTTTTCGAAATATCCCAAATATCCCAATTTCGAGGCCTGAGCCATATTTTGGAGCCAAATTCTGGCTCTCTGCACGTATTCGCAGTTTGAAATTACGACCTTTTATACCCAACATATGCCAAGTCCTGAAAGCGGCAGTGAGTCACATTTTGCACAAACTCCCCTGCAGTTTTCAAAATATCCCAAATATCCCAATTTCGAGGCCTGAGCCATATTATGGAGAGAAATTTTGGCTCTTTGCACGTATTCGCAGTTTGAAATTGCGATTTTTTTATACCAACATAAGCCAAGTACTGAAAGTGGCGTTTGGTCACATTTGTCCCAAACCTCCCTGCAGTTTTCAAAATATCCCTAACATCCCAATTTCGAGGCCTGAGCCATATTTTGGAGCCAAATTCTGGCTCTCTGCACGTATTCACAGTTTGAAATTACGAATTTTTATATCCAACATATGCGAAGTACTGAAAGTGGCGTTTGGTCACATTTGTCCCAAACCTCCCTGCAGTTTTCAAAAAATCTCAAACATTCCAATTTCGAAACCTGAGCTATAATTTGTAGCCAAATTCTGGCTCTGCACGTATTCGCAGTTTGATATTACGAATTTTTATACCCAACATATGCGAAGTACTGAAAGCGGCGTTTAGTCACATTTGTCCCAATCCCCCCTGCAGTTTTCAAAATATCCCAAACATCTAAATATCGAGGCCTGAGCCATATTTTGGAGCCAAATTCTAGCTCTCTGCACGTATTCGCAGTTTGAAATTGCGACTTTTTATAACCAACATATGCCAAGTCCTGAAAACGGCAGTGAGTCACATTTTGCACAAACTCCCCTGCATTTTTCTAAATATCCCAAACATCCCAATTTCGAGGCCTGAGCCATTTTTTGGAGCCAAATTCTGGCTCTATGCACGTATTCGCAGTTTGATATTTTACGACTTTTTATACCCAACATATGCCAAGTCCTGAAAGCGGCAGTGAGTCACATTTTGCACAAACTCCCCTGCAGTTTTCGAAATATTCCAAATATCCCAATTTCGAGGCCTGATCTATATTTTGGAGCCAAATTCTGGCTCTCTGCACGTATTCGCAGTTTGAAATTACGATTTTTTATACCCAACATATGCCAAGTACTGAAAGAGGCGTTTGGTCACAATTGTCCCAAACCTCCCTCCAGTTTTCAAAATATCCCAAACATCCCAATTTCGTTGCCTGAGCCATATTTTGGAGCCAAATTCTGTCTCTATGCACGTATTCGCAGTATGATATTATGACTTTTTATACCCCACATATGCCAAGTACTGGATGCGGCAGTGAGTCACATTTTGCACAAACTCCCCTGCAGTTTTCAAAATATCCCAAACATCCCAATTTCGAGGCCTGAGCCATATTTTGGAGCCAAATTCAGGCTCTCTGCACGTATTCGCAGTTTGAAATTACGACTTTTTTATACCCAACATATGGCAAGTACTGAAAGCGGCGTTTGGTCACATTTGTCCCAAACCTCCCTCCAGTTTTCAAAATATCCCAACCATCTCAATTTCAAGGCCTGAGCCATATTTTGGAGCCAAATTCTAGCTCTCTGCACGTATTCACAGTATGAAATTACGACTTTTAATTCCCAACATTTGCGAAGTACTGAAAGCGGCGTTTGGTCACATTTGTCCCAAACCTCCCTTCAGTTTTCAAAATATCCCAAATATCCCAATTTCGAGGCCTGAGCCATATTTTGAAGCAAAATTCAAGCTCTCTACACGTATTCGCAGATTGAAATTACGAATTTTTATACCCATCATATGCCAAGTAATGAAAGCGGTGTTTGGTCATATGTGTGCTAAAGTCCCCTGCAGTTTTCAAAATATCCCAAACATCCCAATTTCGAGGCCTGAGCCATATTTTGGAGCCAAATTCTGGCTCTCTGCACGTATTCCCAGTTTGAAATTACAACCTTTTATACCCAACATATGCCAAGTCCTGAAAGTGGCAGTGAGTCACATTTTGCACAAACTCCCCTGCAGTTTTCAAAATATCCCAAATATCCCAATTTCGAGGCCTTAGCCATATTATGGAGCCAAATTTTTGTTCTTTGCACGTATTCACAGTTTAAAATTGCGACTTTTTTATAATAACTTATGCCAAGTACTGAAAGCGGCGTTTGGTCACATTTGTCCAAAACCTCCCTGCAATTTTCAAAATATCCCAAACATCCCAATTTCGAGGCCTGAGCCATATTTTGAAGCCAAATTCTGGCTCTATGCACGTATTCGCAGTTTGATATTACGAAATTTTATACCCAACATATGCCAAGTACTGGACGCGACTGTGAGTCACATTTTGTACAAACTCCCCTGCAGTTTTCAAAATATCCCAAATATCCCAATTTCGAGGCCTGAGCCATATTATGGAGCCAAATTTTGGCTCTTTGCACGTATTCGCAGTTTGAAATTGCGATTTTTTAATACCAACATATGCCAAGTACTGAAAGCGGCGTTTGTTCACATTTGTCCCAAACCTCTCTGCAGTTTTCAAAATATCTCAAACATCCCAATTTCGAAACCTGAGCTATAATTTGGAGCCAAATTCTGGCTCTCTGCACGTATTCGCAGCTTGAAATTGCTACTTTTTTATACCCAATATA
Source organism: Procambarus clarkii (assembly GCF_040958095.1). Classification (NCBI taxonomy): domain Eukaryota; kingdom Metazoa; phylum Arthropoda; class Malacostraca; order Decapoda; family Cambaridae; genus Procambarus; species Procambarus clarkii. The sequence goes on from NC_091226.1 coordinate 2,843,509, forward strand.
TGCCAAGTGCTGAAAGCAGCATTTGGTCACATTTGTCCCAAACCTCCCTCCAGTTTTCAAAATATCCAAAACATCCCAATTTCGAGGCCTGAGCCATATTTTGGAGCCAAATTCTGTCTCTATGCACGTATTCGCAGTTTGATATTACGACTTTTTATACCCCACATATGCCAAGTACTGGACGCGACTGTGAGTCACATTTTGCACAAATTCCCTTGCAGTTTTCAAAATATCCCAATTTCGAGGCCTGAGCCATTTTTTGGAGCCAAATTCTGGCTCTATGCACGTATTCGCAGTTTGATATTACGACTTTTTATACCCCACATATGCCAAGTACTGGACGCGGCAGTGAGTCACATTTTGCACAAACTCCCCTGCAGTTTTCAAAATATCCCAAACATCCCAATTTCGAGGCCTGAGCCATATTTTGGAGCCAAATTCTGGCTCTCTGCACGTATTCGCAGTTTGAAATTACGACTTTTTTATTCCCAACATATGCGAAGTACTGAAAGCGGCGTTTGGTCACATTTGTCCCAAATCTAACTGCAGTTTTCAAAATATCCCAAACATCCCAATATCGAGGCCTAAGCCATATTTTGGAGCTAAATTCTGGCTCTCTGCACGTATTCTCAGTTTGATATTACGACTTTTTATACCCAAGTCCTGAAAGCGGCAGTGAGTCACATTTTGCACAAACTCCCCTGCAGTTTTCGAAATATCCCAAATATCCCAATTTCGAGGCCTGAGCCATATTTTGGAGCCAAATTCTGGCTCTCTGCACGTATTCGCAGTTTGAAATTACGACCTTTTATACCCAACATATGCCAAGTCCTGAAAGCGGCAGTGAGTCACATTTTGCACAAACTCCCCTGCAGTTTTCAAAATATCCCAAATATCCCAATTTCGAGGCCTGAGCCATATTATGGAGAGAAATTTTGGCTCTTTGCACGTATTCGCAGTTTGAAATTGCGATTTTTTTATACCAACATAAGCCAAGTACTGAAAGTGGCGTTTGGTCACATTTGTCCCAAACCTCCCTGCAGTTTTCAAAATATCCCTAACATCCCAATTTCGAGGCCTGAGCCATATTTTGGAGCCAAATTCTGGCTCTCTGCACGTATTCACAGTTTGAAATTACGAATTTTTATATCCAACATATGCGAAGTACTGAAAGTGGCGTTTGGTCACATTTGTCCCAAACCTCCCTGCAGTTTTCAAAAAATCTCAAACATTCCAATTTCGAAACCTGAGCTATAATTTGTAGCCAAATTCTGGCTCTGCACGTATTCGCAGTTTGATATTACGAATTTTTATACCCAACATATGCGAAGTACTGAAAGCGGCGTTTAGTCACATTTGTCCCAATCCCCCCTGCAGTTTTCAAAATATCCCAAACATCTAAATATCGAGGCCTGAGCCATATTTTGGAGCCAAATTCTAGCTCTCTGCACGTATTCGCAGTTTGAAATTGCGACTTTTTATACCCAACATATGCCAAGTCCTGAAAACGGCAGTGAGTCACATTTTGCACAAACTCCCCTGCATTTTTCTAAATATCCCAAACATCCCAATTTCGAGGCCTGAGCCATTTTTTGGAGCCAAATTCTGGCTCTATGCACGTATTCGCAGTTTGATATTTTACGACTTTTTATACCCAACATATGCCAAGTCCTGAAAGCGGTAGTGAGTCACATTTTGCACAAACTCCCCTGCAGTTTTCGAAATATTCCAAATATCCCAATTTCGAGGCCTGATCTATATTTTGGAGCCAAATTCTGGCTCTCTGCACGTATTCGCAGTTTGAAATTACGATTTTTTATACCCAACATATGCCAAGTACTGAAAGAGGCGTTTGGTCACAATTGTCCCAAACCTCCCTCCAGTTTTCAAAATATCCCAAACATCCCAATTTCGTTGCCTGAGCCATATTTTGGAGCCAAATTCTGTCTCTATGCACGTATTCGCAGTATGATATTATGACTTTTTATACCCCACATATGCCAAGTACTGGATGCGGCAGTGAGTCACATTTTGCACAAACTCCCCTGCAGTTTTCAAAATATCCCAAACATCCCAATTTCGAGGCCTGAGCCATATTTTGGAGCCAAATTCAGGCTCTCTGCACGTATTCGCAGTTTGAAATTACGACTTTTTTATACCCAACATATGGCAAGTACTGAAAGCGGCGTTTGGTCACATTTGTCCCAAACCTCCCTCCAGTTTTCAAAATATCCCAACCATCTCAATTTCAAGGCCTGAGCCATATTTTGGAGCCAAATTCTAGCTCTCTGCACGTATTCACAGTATGAAATTACGACTTTTAATTCCCAACATTTGCGAAGTACTGAAAGCGGCGTTTGGTCACATTTGTCCCAAACCTCCCTTCAGTTTTCAAAATATCCCAAATATCCCAATTTCGAGGCCTGAGCCATATTTTGAAGCAAAATTCAAGCTCTCTACACGTATTCGCAGATTGAAATTACGAATTTTTATACCCATCATATGCCAAGTAATGAAAGCGGTGTTTGGTCATATGTGTGCTAAAGTCCCCTGCAGTTTTCAAAATATCCCAAACATCCCAATTTCGAGGCCTGAGCCATATTTTGGAGCCAAATTCTGGCTCTCTGCACGTATTCCCAGTTTGAAATTACAACCTTTTATACCCAACATATGCCAAGTCCTGAAAGTGGCAGTGAGTCACATTTTGCACAAACTCCCCTGCAGTTTTCAAAATATCCCAAATATCCCAATTATGAGGCCTTAGCCATATTATGGAGCCAAATTTTTGTTCTTTGCACGTATTCGCAGTTTAAAATTGCGACTTTTTTATAATAACTTATGCCAAGTACTGAAACCGGCGTTTGGTCACATTTGTCCAAAACCTCCCTGCAATTTTCAAAATATCCCAAACATCCCAATTTCGAGGCCTGAGCCATATTTTGGAGCCAAATTCTGGCTCTCTGCACGTATTCGCAGGTTGAAATTACGAATTTTTATACCCAACATATGCGAAGTACTGAAAGCGGCGTTTAGTCACATTTGTCCCAATCCCCCCTGCAGTTTTCAAAATATCCCAAATATCCCAATTTCGAGGCCTGAGCCATATTTTGGAGCCAAATTCTATCTCTATGCACGTATTCGCAGTTTGATATTACGACTTTTTATACCCTTCATATGCCAAGTACTGGACGCGGCAGTGAGTCACATTTTGCACAAACTCCCCTGCAGTTTTCAAAATATCCCAAACATCCCAATTTCGAGGCCTGAGCCATATTTTGGAGCCAAATTCAGGCTCTCTGCACGTATTCGCAGTTTGAAATTACGACTTTTTTATACCCAACATATGGCAAGTACTGAAAGCGGTGTTTGGTCACATTTGTCCCAAACCTCCCTCCAGTTTTCAAAATATCCCAACCATCTCAATTTCAAGGCCTGAGCCATATTTTGGAGCCAAATTCTAGCTCTCTGCACGAATTCACAGTATGAAATTACGACTTTTTATTCCCAACATTTGCGAAGTACTGAAAGCGGCGTTTGGTCACATTTGTCACAAACCTCCCTGCAGTTTTCAAAATATCCCAAATATCCCAATTTCGAGGCCTGAGCCATATTTTGAAGCAAAATTCAGGCTCTCTACACGTATTCGCAGTTTGAAATTACGAATTTTTATACCCATCATATGCCAAGTAATGAAAGCGGTGTTTGGTCATATGTGTCCTAAAGTCCCCTGCAGTTTTCAAAATATCCCAAACATCACAATTTCGAGGCCTGAGCCATATTTTGGAGCCAAATTCTGGCTCTCTGCACGTATTCCCAGTTTGAAATTACAACCTTTTATACCCAACATAAGTCTTTTCCTGAAAGCGGCAGTGAGTCACATTTTGCACAAACTCCCCTGCAGTTTTCAAAATATCCCAAATATCCCAATTTCGAGGCCTTAGCCATATTATGGAGCCAAATTTTTGTTCTTTGCACGTATTCGCAGTTTAAAATTGCGACTTTTTTATACCCAACATATGCGAAGTACTGAGAGCGGCGTTTGGTCACATTTGTCCCAAATCTAACAGCAGTTTTCAAAATATCCCGAACATCCCAATATCGAAGCCTGAGCCATATTTTGGAGCTAAATTCTAGCTCTCTGCACGTGTTCTCAGTTTGATATTACGACTTTTTATACCCAACATATGCCAAGTCCTGAAAGCGGCAGTGAGTCACATTTTGCACAAACTCCCCTGCAGTTTTCGAAATATCCCAAATATCCCAATTTCGAGGCCTGAGCCATATTTTGGAGCCAAATTCTGGCTCTCTGCACGTATTCGCAGTTTGAAATTACGACCTTTTATACCCAACATATGCCAAGTCCTGAAAGCGGCAGTGAGTCACATTTTGCACAAACTCCCCTGCAGTTTTCAAAATATCCCAAATATCCCAATTTCGAGGCCTGAGCCATATTATGGAGCGAAATTTTGGCTCTTTGCACGTATTCGCAGTTTGAAATTGCGATTTTTTTATACCAACATATGCCAAGTACTGAAAGCGGCGTTTGGTCACATTTGTCCCAAACCTCCCTGCAGTTTTCAAAATATCCCAAACATCCCAATTTCGAGGCCTGAGCCATATTTTGGAGCCAAATTCTGGCTCTCTGCACGTATTCACAGTTTGAAATAACGAATTTTTATACCCAACATATGCGAAGTACTGAAAGTGGCGTTTGGTCACATTTGTCCCAAACCTCCCTGCAGTTTTCAAAAAATCTCAAACATTCCAATTTTGAAACCTGAGCTATAATTTGTAGCCAAATTCTGGCTCTGCACGTATTCGCAGTTTGATATTACGAATTTTTATACCCAACATATGTGAAGTACTGAAAGCGGCGTTTAGTCACATTTGTCCCAATCCCCCCTGCAGTTTTCAAAATATCCCAAACATCCTAATATCGAGGCCTGAGCCATATTTTGGAGCCAAATTCTACCTCTCTGCACGGATTCGCAGTTTGAAATTGCGACTTTTTATACCCAACATATGCCAAGTCGTGAAAACGGCAGTGAGTCACATTTTGCACAAAGTCCCCTGCATTTTTCTAAATATCCCAAACATCCCAATTTCGAGGCCTGAGCCATATTTTGGAGCCAAATTCAGGCTCTCTGCACGTATTCGCAGTTGGAAATTACGAATTTTTATACCCAACATATGCCAAGTACTGAAAGCGGCGTTTGGTCACATTTGTCCCAAACCACCCTCCAGTTTTCAAAATATTCCAAACATCCCTATTTCGAGGTCTGAGCCATATTTTGGAGCAAAATTCTCGCTCTATGCACGTATTCGCAGTTTGATATTACGACTTTTTGTACCCAACATATGCCAAGTCCTGAAAGCGGCAGTGAGTCACATTTTGCACAAACTCCCCTGCAGTTTTCGAAATATTCCAAATATCCCAATTTAGAGGCCTGATCTATATTTTGGAGCAAAATTCTCGCTCTATGCACGTATTCGCAGTTTGAAATTACGACTTTTTATACCCAACATATGCCAAGTACTGAAAGCGGCGTTTGGTCACATTTGTCCCAAACCTCCCTCCAGTTTTCAAAATATCCCAAACATCCCAATTTCGTTGCCTGAGCCATATTTTGGAGCCAAATTCTGTCTCTATGCACCTATTCGCAGTATGATATTATGACTTTTTATACCCCACATATGCCAAGTACTGGATGCGGCAGTGAGTCACATTTTGCACAAACTCCCCTGCAGTTTTCAAAATACCCCAAACATCCCAATTTCGAGGCCTGAGCCATATTTTGGAGCCAAATTCTAGCTCTCTGCACGTATTCACAGTATGAAATTACGACTTTTTATTCCCAACATATGCGAAGTACTGAAAGCGGCGTTTGGTCACATTTGTCCCAAACCTCCCTGCAGTTTTCAAAATATCCCAAGTATCCCAATTTCGAGGCCTGAGCCATATTTTGAAGCAAAATTCAGGCTCTCTACACGTATTCGCAGTTTGAAATTACGAATTTTTATACCCATCATATGCCAAGTAATGAAAGCGGTGTTTGGTCATATGTGTCCTAAAGTCCCCTGCAGTTTTCAAAATATCCCAAACATCACAATTTCGAGGCCTGAGCCATATTTTGGAGCCAAATTCTGGCTCTCTGCACGTATTCCCAGTTTGAAATTACAACCTTTTATACCCAACATAAGTCTTTTCCTGAAAGCGGCAGTGAGTCACATTTTGCACAAACTCCCCTGCAGTTTTCAAAATATCCCAAATATCCCAATTTCGAGGCCTTAGCCATATTATGGAGCCAAATTTTTGTTCTTTGCACGTATTCGCAGTTTAAAATTGCGACTTTTTTATACCCAACATATGCGAAGTACTGAGAGCGGCGTTTGGTCACATTTGTCCCAAATCTAACAGCAGTTTTCAAAATATCCCGAACATCCCAATATCGAAGCCTGAGCCATATTTTGGAGCTAAATTCTGGCTCTCTGCACGTGTTCTCAGTTTGATATTACGACTTTTTATACCCAACATATGCCAAGTCCTGAAAGCGGCAGTGAGTCACATTTTGCACAAACTCCCCTGCAGTTTTCGAAATATCCCAAATATCCCAATTTCGAGGCCTGAGCCATATTTTGGAGCCAAATTCTGGCTCTCTGCACGTATTCGCAGTTTGAAATTACGACCTTTATACCCAACATATGCCAAGTCCTGAAAGCGGCAGTGAGTCACATTTTGCACAAACTCCCCTGCAGTTTTCAAAATATCCCAAATATCCCAATTTCGAGGCCTGAGCCATATTATGGAGCGAAATTTTGGCTCTTTGCACGTATTCGCTGTTTGAAATTGCGATTTTTTTATACCAACATATGCCAAGTACTGAAAGCGGCGTTTGGTCACATTTGTCCCAAACCTCCCTGCAGTTTTCAAAATATCCCAAACATCCCAATTTCGAGGCCTGAGCCATATTTTGGAGCCAAATTCTGGCTCTCTGCACGTATTCACAGTTTGAAATAACGAATTTTTATACCCAACATATGCGAAGTACTGAAAGTGGTGTTTGGTCACATTTGTCCCAAACCTCCCTGCAGTTTTCAAAAAATCTCAAACATTCCAATTTTGAAACCTGAGCTATAATTTGTAGCCAAATTCTGGCTCTGCACGTATTCGCAGTTTGATATTACGAATTTTTATACCCAACATATGTGAAGTACTGAAAGCGGCGTTTAGTCACATTTGTCCCAATCCCCCCTGCAGTTTTCAAAATATCCCAAACATCCTAATATCGAGGCCTGAGCCATATTTTGGAGCCAAATTCTACCTCTCTGCACGGATTCGCAGTTTGAAATTGCGACTTTTTATACCCAACATATGCCAAGTCGTGAAAACGGCAGTGAGTCACATTTTGCACAAAGTCCCCTGCATTTTTCAAAATATCCCAAACATCCCAATTTCGAGGCCTGAGCCATATTTTGGAGCCAAATTCTGGCTCTCTGCACGTATTCCCAGTTTGAAATTTCAACCTTTTATACCCAACATATGCCAAGTCCTGAAAGCGGCAGTGAGTCACATTTTGCACAAACTCCCCTGCAGTTTTCAAAATATCCCAAATATCCCAATTTCGAGGCCATAGCCATATTATGGAGCCAAATTTTTGTTCTTTGCACGTATTCGCTGTTTGAAATTGCGACTTTATTATACCAACATATGCCAAGTACTAAAAGCGGCGTTTGGTCACATTTGTCCCAAACCTCTCTGCAGTTTTCAAAATATCCCAAACATCCCAATTTCGAAACCTGACCTATAATTTGGAGCCAAATTCTGGCTCTCTGCACGTATTCGCAGCTTGAAATTGCTACTTTTTTATACCCAATATATGCCAAGTGCTGAAAGCAGCATTTGGTCACATTTGTCCCAAACCTCCCTCCAGTTTTCAAAATATCCCAAACATCCCAATTTTGAGGCCTGAGCCATATTTTGGAGCCAAATTCTGTCTCTACGCACGTATTCGCACTTTGATATTACGACTTTTTATACCCCACATATGCCAAGTACTGGACGCGGCAGTGAGTCACATTTTGCACAAACTCCCCTGCAGTTTTCAAAATATCCCAAACATTCCAATTTCGAGGCCTGAGCCATATTTTCGAGCCAAATTCTGGCTCTCTGCACGTATTCGCAGTTTGAAATTACGACTTTTTTATACCCAACATATGCGAAGTACTGAAAGCGGCGTTTGGTCACATTTGTCCCAAATCTAACAGCAGTTTTCAAAATATCCCGAACATCCCAATATCGAGGCCTGAGCCATATTTTGGAGCTAAATTCTGGCTCTCTGCACGTGTTCTCAGTTTGATATTACGACTTTTTATACCCAACATATGCCAAGTCCTGAAAGCGGCAGTGAGTCACATTTTGCACAAACTCCCCTGCAGTTTTCGAAATATCCCAAATATCCCAATTTCGAGGCCTGAGCCATATTTTGGAGCCAAATTCTGGCTCTCTGCACGTATTCGCAGTTTGAAATTACGACCTTTTATACCCAACATATGCCAAGTCCTGAAAGCGGCAGTGAGTCACATTTTGCACAAACTCCCCTGCAGTTTTCAAAATATCCCAAATATCCCAATTTCGAGGCCTGAGCCATATTATGGAGCGAAATTTTGGCTCTTTGCACGTATTCGCAGTTTGAAATTGCGATTTTTTTATACCAACATATGCCAAGTACTGAAAGCGGCGTTTGGTCACATTTGTCCCAAACCTCCCTGCAGTTTTCAAAATATCCCAAACATCCCAATTTCGAGGCCTGAGCCATATTTTGGAGCCAAATTCTGGCTCTCTGCACGCATTCACAGTTTGAAACTACGAATTTTTATACCCAACATATGCGAAGTACTGAAAGTGGCGTTTGGTCACATTTGTCCCAAACCTCCCTGCAGTTTTCAAAAAATCTCAAACATTCCAATTTTGAAACCTGAGCTATAATTTGTAGCCAAATTCTGGCTCTGCACGTATTCGCAGTTTGATATTACGAATTTTTATACCCAACATATGCGAAGTACTGAAAGCGGCGTTTAGTCACATTTGTCCCAATCCCCCCTGCAGTTTTCAAAATATCCCAAACATCCTAATATCGAGGCCTGAGCCATATTTTGGAGCCAAATTCTAGCTCTCTGCACGTATTCGCAGTTTGAAATTGCGACTTTTTATACCCAACATATGCCAAGTCGTGAAAACGGCAGTGAGTCACATTTTGCACAAAGTCCCCTGCATTTTTCTAAATATCCCAAACATCCCAATTTCGAGGCCTGAGCCATATTTTGGAGCCAAATTCAGGCTCTCTGCACGTATTCGCAGTTGGAAATTACGAATTTTTAAACCCAACATATGCCAAGTACTGAAAGCGGCGTTTGGTCACATTTGTCCCAAACCACCCTCCAGTTTTCAAAATATCCCAAACATCCCAATTTCGTTGCCTGAGCCATATTTTGGAGCCAAATTCTGTCTCTATGCACCTATTCGCAGTATGATATTATGACTTTTTATACCCCACATATGCCAAGTACTGGATGCGGCAGTGAGTCACATTTTGCACAAACTCCCCTGCAGTTTTCAAAATACCCCAAACATCCCAATTTCGAGGCCTGAGCCATATTTTGGAGCCAAATTCTAGCTCTCTGCACGTATTCACAGTATGAAATTACGACTTTTTATTCCCAACATATGCGAAGTACTGAAAGCGGCGTTTGGTCACATTTGTCCCAAACCTCCCTGCAGTTTTCAAAATATCCCAAGTATCCCAATTTCGAGGCCTGAGCCATATTTTGAAGCAAAATTCAGGCTCTCTACACGTATTCGCAGTTTGAAATTACGAATTTTTATACCCATCATATGCCAAGTAATGAAAGCGGTGTTTGGTCATATGTGTCCTAAAGTCCCCTGCAGTTTTCAAAATATCCCAAACATCCCAATTTCGAGGCCTGAGCCATATTTTGGAGCCAAATTCTGGCTCTCTGCACGTATTCCCAGTTTGAAATTTCAACCTTTTATACCCAACATATGCCAAGTCCTGAAAGCGGCAGTGAGTCACATTTTGCACAAACTCCCCTGCAGTTTTCAAAATATCCCAAATATCCCAATTTCGAGGCCATAGCCATATTATGGAGCCAAATTTTTGTTCTTTGCACGTATTCGCAGTTTAAAATTGCGACTTTTTTATAATAACTTATGCCAAGTACTGAAAGCGGCGTTTGGTCACATTTGTCCAAAACCTCCCTGCAATTTTCAAAATATCCCAAACATCCCAATTTCGAGGCCTGAGCCATATTTTGGAGCCAAATTCTGGCTCTCTGCACGTATTCGCAGGTTGAAATTACGAATTTTTATACCCATCATATGCGAAGAACTGTAAGAGGCGTTTGGTCACATTTGTCTCAAACCTCCCTGCAATTTTCAAAATAACCCAAATATCCCAATTTCGAGGCCTGAGCCATATTATGGAGCCAAATTCTGGCTCTCTGCACGTATTCGCTGTTTGAAATTGCGACTTTATTATACCAACATATGCCAAGTACTAAAAGCGGCGTTTGGTCACATTTGTCCCAAACCTCTCTGCAGTTTTCAAAATATCCCAAACATCCCAATTTCGAAACCTGACCTATAATTTGGAGCCAAATTCTGGCTCTCTGCACGTATTCGCAGCTTGAAATTGCTACTTTTTTATACCCAATATATGCCAAGTGCTGAAAGCAGCATTTGGTCACATTTGTCCCAAACCTCCCTCCAGTTTTCAAAATATCCCAAACATCCCAATTTTGAGGCCTGAGCCATATTTTGGAGCCAAATTCTGTCTCTACGCACGTATTCGCACTTTGATATTACGACTTTTTATACCCCACATATGCCAAGTACTGGACGCGGCAGTGAGTCACATTTTGCACAAACTCCCCTGCAGTTTTCAAAATATCCCAAACATTCCAATTTCGAGGCCTGAGCCATATTTTCGAGCCAAATTCTGGCTCTCTGCACGTATTCGCAGTTTGAAATTACGACTTTTTTATACCCAACATATGCGAAGTACTGAAAGCGGCGTTTGGTCACATTTGTCCCAAATCTAACAGCAGTTTTCAAAATATCCCGAACATCCCAATATCGAGGCCTGAGCCATATTTTGGAGCTAAATTCTGGCTCTCTGCACGTGTTCTCAGTTTGATATTACGACTTTTTATACCCAACATATGCCAAGTCCTGAAAGCGGCAGTGAGTCACATTTTGCACAAACTCCCCTGCAGTTTTCGAAATATCCCAAATATCCCAATTTCGAGGCCTGAGCCATATTTTGGAGCCAAATTCTGGCTCTCTGCACGTATTCGCAGTTTGAAATTACGACCTTTTATACCCAACATATGCCAAGTCCTGAAAGCGGCAGTGAGTCACATTTTGCACAAACTCCCCTGCAGTTTTCAAAATATCCCAAATATCCCAATTTCGAGGCCTGAGCCATATTATGGAGCGAAATTTTGGCTCTTTGCACGTATTCGCAGTTTGAAATTGCGATTTTTTTATACCAACATATGCCAAGTACTGAAAGCGGCATTTGGTCACATTTGTCCCAAACCTCCCTGCAGTTTTCAAAATATCCCAAACATCCCAATTTCGAGGTCTGAGCCATATTTTGGAGCCAAATTCTGGCTCTCTGCACGCATTCACAGTTTGAAACTACGAATTTTTATACCCAACATATGCGAAGTACTGAAAGTGGCGTTTGGTCACATTTGTCCCAAACCTCCCTGCAGTTTTCAAAAAATCTCAAACATTCCAATTTTGAAACCTGAGCTATAATTTGTAGCCAAATTCTGGCTCTGCACGTATTCGCAGTTTGATATTACGAATTTTTATACCCAACATATGCGAAGTACTGAAAGCGGCGTTTAGTCACATTTGTCCCAATCCCCCCTGCAGTTTTCAAAATATCCCAAACATCCTAATATCGAGGCCTGAGCCATATTTTGGAGCCAAATTCTAGCTCTCTGCACGTATTCGCAGTTTGAAATTGCGACTTTTTATACCCAACATATGCCAAGTCGTGAAAACGGCAGTGAGTCACATTTTGCACAAAGTCCCCTGCATTTTTCTAAATATCCCAAACATCCCAATTTCGAGGCCTGAGCCATATTTTGGAGCCAAATTCAGGCTCTCTGCACGTATTCGCAGTTGGAAATTACGAATTTTTAAACCCAACATATGCCAAGTACTGAAAGCGGCGTTTGGTCACATTTGTCCCAAACCACCCTCCAGTTTTCAAAATATTCCAAACATCCCTATTTCGAGGTCTGAGCCATATTTTGGAGCAAAATTCTCGCTCAATGCACGTATTCGCAGTTTGATATTACGACTTTTTGTACCCAACATATGCCAAGTCCTGAAAGCGGCAGTGAGTCACATTTTGCACAAACTCCCCTACAGTTTTCGAAATATTCCAAATATCCCAATTTCGAGGCCTGATCTATATTTTGGAGCCAAATTCTGGCTCTCTGCACGTATTCGCAGTTTGAAATTACGACTTTTTATACCCAACATATGCCAAGTACTGAAAGCGGCGTTTGGTCACATTTGTCCCAAACCTCCCTCCAGTTTTCAAAATATCCCAAACATCCTAATTTCGAGGCCTGAGCCATATTTTGGAGCCAAATTCTGGCTCTATGCACGTATTCGCAGTTTGATATTACGACATTTTATACCCAACATATGCCAAGTCCTGAAAGAGGCAGTGAGTCACATTTTGCACAAACTCCCCTACAGTTTTCGAAATATTCCAAATATCCCAATTTCGAGGCCTGATCTATATTTTGGAGCCAAATTCTGGCTCTCTGCACGTATTCGCAGTTTGAAATTACGACTTTTTATACCCAACATATGCCAAGTACTGAAAGCGGCGTTTGGTCACATTTGTCCCAAACCTCCCTCCAGTTTTCAAAATATCCCAAACATCCTAATTTCGAGGCCTGAGCCATATTTTGGAGCCAAATTCTGGCTCTATGCACGTATTCGCAGTTTGATATTACGACATTTTATACCCAACATATGCCAAGTCCTGAAAGAGGCAGTGAGTCACATTTTGCCAACCCGTTCTCACACAAGACAGCACATATATGACTTATTGCTTAAAGTCAATATGTTGAATAATGATTTAGTACATATGTGATATATTTCCAGTTACCTTTTTTACCAAGGCCCAAACTCTTCCTCACGTACCAATTTACGGCTCACAGTACCCGTCCATCAACGTAGATAGCAGAATAGTCGTCATTGCTTCAATTATAATGAAAATTGTTGTTTTCAGGTCCCACATGGGTTGTGAAATTTACCTATTATTGTCCGTGCTCTTAGAATATTACAGATCAGCTACTTCCTATTGAAGGCTCGTAGTTTTATTTTGAGAAATATTAGTTGTTCTTAGTAAATTATAATAAGCACTATAAATTATTACATAGAATAACAGTGCTTCACCAATTAATATTATATAACATAGTTTGTGCTTTAAAAATTTTTAAAGAATGTTTTGTAGGAACGCTAACAGAAAACGATGTTATGGTGGAATGTTTATGGGGTAAACTACTGCAAACTTGGGGATCACATCCACCCACAGGAAGGGAATGGGGTCCAATACCATCCACTGGATGTGTATGGCATCCACTACCACCGACAGGATGGGTATGGGGCTCACAACCACCCAAAGGATGGGTATGGGGTCCAATACCACCCACAGGATGAGTATGGCGTCCACTATCACCCACAGGATGGGTATGGGGCTCCAACCACCCACAGAATAAGTATGGGGTCCAATAACACCCACTGGATGTGTATGGCGTCCATTGCCGCCCACAGGATGAGTATTGGGTCCAGTATCGCCCACAGGATTAGTATATAGGGTCCACTGCTACCGACAGGGTCGGTAAAGAGTCCACTACCGCCCACAGGGTTGGTAGGGGGTCAACTGCTGCTCACAGGGTCGGTAGGGGGTTTACTACCGCCCACAGGGTCGGTATGGGGGCCACTGCCACCCACAGGGTCGGTATGGGGTCCACTGCTGCCCACAGGGTCGGTAGACATATTTAAAGTTCTAATGAAGATACATGTATTTTAAAAATTACGGAGCTCCCACCCCGTACAGACTGAACGACAGAGCAACTCTCTCTCAGATCAATGTTTATTTCACGTAAATTCGTTAATAAACACAAATGTTTTATAAGTCTTAAGCAAGATAGAAATAAGAGCTTCATTTTAAATACATTACAATAGACATATTTATAGCTCAAGTGAAGATACATATGTTTTTATAGTAGCACTCAGTAGCTTGTCGGGCATGGAGTGCAGACGCCTACGCACTTGCCGATATATTGTATAATTAACAAAGATACGCTAATAAAGCCTAAAATCTTATATGCCTCCAGAAAGACCGAGATATGAACATTATTATGATTGCACCAAATGAAATATATCATGTTCGAGAACAAAGATATATCAATTTTAAATTAAGTTTCGACTCTTGCTCGGGCGAGAGAGATGAGGCGACTCTCGCCCCATCTATTGGAGATTCTGTCCACTAAAGGCCCAAAGCTACTCAAACCCTCCTAGCATTATTTAAGTAATGAAGTAATATGGTATATTTACTATAATGTGGGTGCTGAATGCAGAACATGAGAAAACATATATTTACTCCAAACTAATATAATTTCATTATGAAATAAGTAAATAAGTAGCATCAAAGGAAGTCGACGGTCAAAGCATCAATGTTGTGGAGCGACTTATCCAAGATATATCGTTGTTTGGAAAGTGTTTGTTGGCATATCCAGTTGTCGGACTTCTCTGCACAAATTATCACAAATTTAAATTATAATGTTAACAAGCCAAGGAAGTTATAATCTGGATAAGCTAGTTACAAAAGTCAATGCACATTGTCACATCAACAATGGGCTCGAGACCGACCACAAGTACAGTTTATAATTTAAGCAACTGACATATATGGAGGGCTAGTGTCCCAATTGATATGTTTATCCTACACATAACCCCCTCTCCCCCATCCAATAGGCAGCGTTGGATAGGTTACAATCAAGTCTTTTTTTGCGTTTTATTCAGAGATTAGATCTTATTGGGTAAGGAAAGATATTCATATTTTAAAGAAGGCTTCTTGGCTGATGCTCTCCATTGATGGAAAATATACAACCTTTTGAAAATCAATGTTAGTTTGATCTAGATATTGTAATTAATGCAGTTACCTGGTGTTATTCTTCACCTATATCTTTTTCTGGTTAATCCCTATTTACATTATGCAGTTCAGGTTTCGTCGCCAGACTATAGTTTTTAGTTTAGTTAATTTATCACATAATGGATTCAGGGACTGAACACACAATTTATTTATCTAAGCAAGTTACAATCTTGAGGAGCTAGCCACAAAATTCATAACACATCGTCACATCAACAACGTGGGTTCGAGATCGACCACAAGTACAGTTTCTAAATTAAGCAAATGCCATATGTGGAGAGCTAGTGTCACAATTGATATGTTTGTCCTGCACATTTCCACAGTAGTTTGCTTGGGTTCTTTTAATTATCTTAGATATCATTGAAGAGAACCTCTTAGGTACTATACTGTATATATGCTTGTAAGAAGTATAATTATCCTGAAAAATCGTGTAAATTATGTTGTACGAGTGCTTCCAGTTAAGTAACATAGTTCGTTTGTGCGCACGTGCTTGAAGAGGAAATGTTATCCCCCCCCCCCATTGTAAATATTTGTAGGTTTCAGACCATACGACCACGGCTTACCCTCTCCGCGGTCGAGGGTAAGAACACCGGATGTATACCCAGTATTACAAGTAAACATTAGCAATAACAATTATGGAAAGATCCTTCACCTATACACAGACAAGAGACTGAACTTCAGCACCCACATACAACACATAAGGGGATGCTCTGAGAGGGAGAGAGAGAGAGAGAGAGGGAGAGTAAAAATATCCACTGAGGTCTGATTAAGTCCTTTTGGGGACCTTAATCATTAGGACGTCCAATGATGAACGCAAAGTGAAGCGTATTCAGATGGTATATCGACAACATTCAGCATATCTCATAATGACCTAGTAGTACTTGGTGCACAAATACCTTTTGCAAAGGAATCGCAAAACATAATTAAACACAACTGTACCGTACAGTGTTATATATTTATTTCAGTTTGAACAATTTTTAACATTAACATTCCAACATTCATTCTCCAACATTCATTTTAGCAAGTTCTCTCAGAATGACGTGTGGGTTAGCAATGTCAAAGGCTGACTTAAGATCTAGGAAAGTGGTATATGACCTATCAGTATGCAGGGTGAGGAGTGTGGTAATACAGTGATGTACACTCTTTCCATGCGTAAAGCCATATATCTGGGGAGACAACATATTATTAATTTTGTAAAGGAGACGGTTGAGAACCATCCTCTCAAGACACTTATAGAGACAACTAGTGAGGGAGATTGGGCGAAAAGCACTCGGCTGGTGAGGTTTAGGAATGGGAATAATAACACTGTTGGTCCATGACTTAGGAAGCTCCCCAGTTACATAGCTCATATTATACAATTGAAGAAACGTATTCCCTGGAACTAACAGAAGCATATGCAGTATGCCGTCAGTAACTCCATCCTCCCCGGGTGATGTAGCTTTGCCTTTATGTAGAGCAGAATCTAGTTTGTATTCAGTAAAAAGCATGTCACAGTCATCCTCTTGACGCATGAAGTCAAGGAGCCTTGCCCTATCAGTATATCTATTATTTAATTCATTCTTTGAGGGTAGAGGAAGACTGTCAAAGCTGAAAGTCGTGGCCCAAGCATCAACAAGCTCATTTGCTCTGTACAGAGGATTAGGGTACGAGATCTCTGCAGCATTTTTCCCATTGACCTTGTTGATATCCTTCCATGCCCGACTTAGTGGCGTGTGAGAATTGAGACCACGGACAAAAGTTTCCCAGTCTGTCTGCCTCAGCTCCACCATACGTTCCCTGGCCTTAGCCAGAGCCGCTTGAAAGAGCCGAAGCATTTCAGCAGTGCGGGTCCTTCTACAAGCTAGTCCAATTATTCTGGCAGTGCGTTTTAGTGTATGCAATTTAGAATCATTATAATAAACATAAGTGCTATGACCAGTGTAATTTGGGTTACGTGGCCTGGACGATGGATCAAGTGATTCTATGAACTGTTCGATAGTACATGTGAGCTCATTGTTAAAATCTTCAACTGATGAAGGCTCAGATGAGCTGCACCAATCTGACACATGAGCAACAAGATTGTCTCGTTGATCGATGGGTACAGCCAGCCTCTTCCGCTTGAACACTCCACCAGGGAGGATAGAGCTTCCAATGTTTACAGTGGCTAATATGGCCAGATGATCAGACGCCATAACTGGCACTATTGACGAGGCGCACACGGTGTGGGAGACGTTGACACCCAGACATAGATCAAGAATACCTCCGTAGATATTCGTCGGTTCAAGGTCACCCACAATCTGTGCATCATCGTGACTACCTAATAGTGACACCAGTTGGTTGCCGTTACGATTACCGAACTGCGAATTACCAATATTCCTGTCTAGCGTTATAATCACCTATAATGATGGTAGGCTCAGTCTGAATACAGACAGGAAGGTCAGCATAATTAAAGTTACAAGGAGTTGATTATTTAGTACATAGTTGTTTTTCTCATTTTGGCTCTTTGCACGTATTCGCAGTTTGAAATTGCGATTTTTTTATACCAACATATGCCAAGTACTGAAAGCGGCGTTTGGTCACATTTGTCCCAAACCTCCCTGCAGTTTTCAAAAAATCCCAAACATTCCAATTTAGAAACCTGAGCTATAATTTGTAGCCAAATTCTGGCTCTCTGCACGTATTCGCAGTTTGAAATTGCGATTTTTTTATACCCAATATATGCCAAGTGCTGAAAGCGGCGTTTGGTCACATTTGTCCCAAACCTCCCTCCAGTTTTCAAAATATCCAAAACATCACAATTTCGAGGCCTGAACCATATTTTGGAGCCAAATTCTGTCTCTATGCACGTATTCGCAGTTTGATATTACGACTTTTTATACCCCACATATGCAAAGTACTGGACGCGGCTGTGAGTCACATTTTGCACAAACTCCCCTGCAGTTTTCAAAATATCCCAAACATCCCAATTTCGAGGCCTGAGCCATATTTTGGAGCCAAATTCTGGCTCTCTGCACGTATTCGCAGTTTGAAATTACGATTTTTTATACCCAACATATGCGAAGTACTGAAAGCGGCGTTTAGTCACATTCGTCCCAATCCCCCCTGCAGTTTTCAAAATATCCCAAACATCCCAATATCGAGGCCTGAGCCATATTTTGGAGCCAAATTCTAGCTCTCTGCACGTATTCGCAGTTTGAAATTGCGACTTTTTATACCCAACATATGCCAAGTCCTGAAAACGGCAGTGAGTCACATTTTGCACAAACTCCCCTGCATTTTTCTAAATATCCCAAACATCCCAATTTCGAGGCCTGAGCCATATTTTGGAGCCAAATTCAGGCACTCTGCACGTATTCGCAGTTGGAAATTACGAATTTTTATACCCAACATATGCCAAGTACTGAAAGCGGCGTTTGGTCACATTTGTCCCAAACCTCCCTCCAGTTTTCAAAATATCCCAAACATCCTAATTTCGAGGCCTGAGCCATATTTTGGAGCCAATTTCTGGCTCTATGCACGTATTCACAGTTTGATATTACGACATTTTATACCCAACATATGCCAAGTCCTGAAAGCGGCAGTGAGTCACATTTTGCACAAACTCCCCAGCAGTTTTCGAAATATCCCAAATATCCCAATTTCGGGTCCTGAGCCATATTTTGGAGCCAAATTATGGCTCTCTGCACGTATTCGCAGTATAAAATTGCGACTTTTTTATACCCAACATATGCCAAGTACTGAAAGTGGCGTTTGGTCACATTTGTCTCAAACCTCAATGTAGTTTTCAAAATATCCCAAATATCCCAATTTCGAGGCCTGAGCCATATTTTGGAGCCAAATTCTGGCTCTCTGCATGTATTCGCAGTTTGATATTACGACTTTTTATACCAATCATATGCCAAGTACTGAAAGCAGCAGTGAGTCACATTTTGCACAAACTCCCCTGCAGTTTTCAAAATATCCCAAACATCCCAATTTCGAGGCCTGAGCCATATTTTGGAGCCAAATTATGGCTCTCTGCACGTATTCGCTGTTTAAAATTGCGACTTTATTATACCAATATATGCCAAGTACTGAAAGCGGCGTTTGGTCACATTTGTCCCAAACCTCCCTCCAGTTTTCAAAATATCCCAAACATCCCAATTTTGAGGCCTGAGCCATATTTTGGAGCCAAATTCGGTCTCTATGCACGTATTCGCAGTTTGATATTACCACTTTTTATACCCCACATATGCCAAGTACTGAACGTGGCAGTGAGTCACATTTTGCACAAACTCCCCTGCAGTTTTCAAAATATCCCAAACATCCCAATTTCGAGGCCTGAGCCATATTTTGGAGCCAAATTCTGGCTCTCTGCACATATTCGCAGTTTGAATTTACGACTTTTTTATACCCAACATGAGCGAAGTACTGAAAGCGGCGTTTGGTCACATTTGTCCCAAATCTAACTGCAGTTTTTCAAAATATCCCAAACATCCCAATATCGAGGCCTGAGCCATATTTTGGAGCTAAATTCTGGCTCTCTGCACGTATTCTCAGTTTGATATTACGACTTTTTATACCCAACATATGCCAAGTCCTGAAAGCGGCAGTGAGTCACATTTTGCACAAACTCCCCTGCAGTTTTCGAAATATCCCAAATATCCCAATTTCGAGGCCTGAGCCATATTTTGGAGCCAAATTCTGGCTCTCTGCACGTATTCGCAGTTTAAAATTACGACTTTTTATACCCAACATATGCGAAGAACTGAAAGCAGCGTTTGGTCACATTTGTCTCAAACCTTCCTGCAGTTTTCAAAATATTCAAAATATCCCAATTTCGAGGCCTGAGCTATATTTTGGAGCCAAATTCAGGCTCTCTACACGTATTCGCAGTTTGAAATTTCAACTTTTTATACCCAACATATGCCAAGTACTGAAAGCGGCATTTGGTCATATTTGTCCCAAAGTCCCCTGCAGTTTTCAAAATATCCCAAACATCCCAATTTCGAGGCCTGAGCCATATTTTGGAGCCAATTCTGGTTCTCGGCACGTATTCGCAGTTTGAAATTACCACCTTTTATACCCAACATATGCCAAGTCCTGAATGCGGCAGTGAGTCATATTTTGCACAAACTCCCCTGCAGTTTTCAAAATATCCCAAATATCCCAATTTCGAGGCCTGAGCTATATTATGGAGCCAAATTCTGGCTCTCTGCACGTATTCGCAGTTTGAAATTGCGACTTTTTTATACCACCATATGCCAAGTACTGAAAGCGGCGTTTGGTCACATTTGTCCCAAACCTCTCTGCAGTTTTCAAAATATCCCAAACATCCCAATTTCGAAACCTGAGCTATAATTTGGAGCCAAATTCTGGCTCTCTGCACGTATTCGCAGCTTGAAATTGCTAATTTTTTATGCCCAATATATGCCAAGTGCTGAAAGCGGCGTTTGGTCACATTTGTCCCAAACCTCCCTCCAGTTTTCAAAATATCCAAACATCCCAATTTCGAGGCCTGAGCCATATTTTGGAGCAAAATTCTGTCTCTATGCACGTATTCGCAGTTTGATATTACGACTTTTTATACCCCACATATGCCAAGTACTGAACGTGGCAGTGAGTCACATTTTGCACAAACTCCCCTGCAGTTTTCAAAATATCCCAAACATCCCAATTTCGAGGCCTGAGCCATATTTTGGAGCCAAATTCTGGCTCTCTGCACGTATTCGCAGTTTGAAATTACGACTTTTTTATACCCAACATGAGCGAAGTACTGAAAGCGGCGTTTGGTCACATTTGTCCCAAATCTAACTGCAGTTTTTCAAAATATCCCAAACATCCCAATTTCGAGGCCTGAGCCATATTTTGGAGCTAAATTCTGGCTCTCTGCACGTATTCTCAGTTTGATATTACGACTTTTTATACCCAACATATGCCAAGTCCTGAAAGCGGCAGTGAGTCACATTTTGCACAAACTCCCCTGCAGTTTTCGAAATATCCCAAATATCCCAATTTCGAGGCCTGAGCCATATTTTGGAGCCAAATTCTGGCTCTCTGCACGTATTCGCAGTTTAAAATTACGACTTTTTATACCCAACATATGCGAAGAACTGAAAGAAGCGTTTGGTCACATTTGTCTCAAACCTTCCTGCAGTTTTCAAAATATTCAAAATATCCCAATTTCGAGGCCTGAGCTATATTTTGGAGCCAAATTCAGGCTCTCTACACGTATTCGCAGTTTAAAATTACAACTTTTTGTACCCAACATATGCCAAGTACTGAAAGCGGCATTTGGTCATATTTGTCCCAAAGTCCCCTGCAGTTTTCAAAATATCCCAAACATCCCAATTTCGAGGCCTGAGCCATATTTTGGAGCCAATTCTGGTTCTCGGCACGTATTCGCAGTTTGAAATTACGATTTTTTGTACTCAAAATATGCGAAGTACTGAAAGCGGCGTTTAGTCACATTTGTCCCAATCCCCCTTGCAGTTTTCAAAATATCCCAAACATCCCAATTTCGAGGCCTGAGCCATATTTTGGAGCCAAATTCAGGCTCTCTGCATGTATTCGCTTTTTGAAATAACCACTTTTTATACCCAACATATGCCAAGTACTGAATGCGGCGTTTGGTCACATTTGTCCCAAATCTAACTGCAGTTTTCAAAATATCCCTAACATCCCAATATCGAGGCCTGAGCCATAATTTGGAGCCAAATTCTGGCTCTCTGCATATATTCGGAGTTTGATATTACGACTTTTTATACCTAACATATGCCAAGTCCTGAAAGTGGCAGTGAGTCACATTTTGCACAAACTCACCTGTAGTTTTCAAAATATCCCAAATATCACAATTTCGTGGCCCTGAGCCATATTTTGGAGCCAAATTCTGGCGCTCTGCACGTATTCGCTGTAACACGGGTTAGGTTCCTCTCTCTTTACTTCCTTCTTTCTACTCCCTCTACCCGTATTCTTACTTTTATTTCTAAACCCAGGGACTCCAAAACTTTTAACAAAGCCAACTCCACGCCACGTGGCCCCAAGACGATTGACCGACTTAGGATTCTACACCCAGTATGACGTGACCTAAGCTCTGAACAAAACCCTAGAGTCACCTCTGCTGCCACCACCAGACCAGTAATACAAGAGCAATGATCGAGGTCTGGATCGATCACGCTAATTAATCAACCTAGGGGCTTGATCCCCACTATAAACGATGACCTTGAGTGTGGAATAAATTACACGGTAATGATAATTCCGATTCGATGTTAGAATCGGCGCCCAATACAACTCTGCCTCGTGTGGACCACGTGACCAGGACAAGTATACACATAAAACACATGGAAACAATAAAATGCAAATTAATAACAAATTTAATTTATTAAAAGAAAACTAAAACAAAATCTAAATATGTTCACTCCCTATCACTTTAACACTCCCTACTTGACCTGAATGGCAAATGAGAAGACTATTTCTATAATTAACAATAGCAACTATACCTTGGGCGACCAGCTGGATGTCTTGGCTGGTCTAGGGGAGAGGTAAGATGTTTGACCTCTCCTAGCTGCTTCCGTGACCACACTGCTTTGTCCTCGTCTGGCCTAGCCCAGACTAGAACCTTGTATCCTTCCGCCTAGTCAAAGTTTTACCAAGTTACTAGCCAGGTTTAAGTTATAACAATTAAACTCTGTTGTACTTAATTGATCCAGACTGGTTGAATTATTTTACTTTAATTAGATTACACAAACATCTAACGGCAAAGCTGTTCCCGATCACAAAAATGGTTATTAAAACTTTGAGAAATATTAGACATGTCAACCCTGCTGACCTATGACCGCCGGTCACTCCGCCTTAAAAGTTAGATCCGATTCGTGACGTCACTGATGGTGACTTAAACTCAATAATTAGAATACTCTTGATATTGTATCCAGTACTATTATACAATACAATTTTAATGCAAAATGAATAAAGGCTAATTTTCTCTAATTTACTGAATACTATAGGATGATTCATTATACGCAGCTATGAACAACGCGTCGGTTATTTCCACCGCGAATTCCCCTGGGGGTCAGGTCACCATGCGGCTCAGCTTCCCATTCTCTTTTGTCGATAAACCCCTCTGGATAATTCTTACAACAGCCTAGTTTGTTACATCGCAGTTTGAAATTGCGACTTTTTTATACCCAACATATGCCAAGTGCTGGAAGCGGCATTTGGTCACATTCGTCGCATCCCCCCTGCAGTTTTCAAAATATCCCAAACATCCCAATATCGAGGCCTGAGCCATATTTTGGAGCCAAATTCTAGCTCTCTGCACGTATTCGCAGTTTGAAATTGCGACTTTTTATACCCAACATATGCCAAGTCCTGAAAACTGCAGCGAGTCACATTTTGCACAAACTCTCCTGCAATTTTCTAAATATCATAAACATCCCAATTTCGAGGCCTGTGCCATATTTTGGAGCCAAATTCAGGCACTCTGCACGTATTCGTAGTAGGAAATTACGAATTTTTATACCCAACATATGCCAAGTACTGAAAGCGGCATTGGGTCACATTTGTCCCAAACCTCCCTCCAGTTTTCAAAATATCCCAAACATCCCTATTTCGAGGTCTGAGCCATATTTTGGAGCAAAATTCTGGCTCTATGCACGTACTCGCAGTTTGATATTATGACTTTTTATACCCAACATATGCCAAGTCCTGAAAGCGGCAGTGAGTCACATTTTGCTCAAACTCCCCTGCAGTTTTCGAAATATTCCAAATATCCCAATTTCGAGGCCTGAGCTATATTTTGGAGCCAAATTCTGGCTCTCTGCACGTATTCGCAGTTTGAAATTACGACTTTTTATACCCAACATATGCCAAGTACTGAAAGCGGCGTTTGGTCACATTTGTCCCAAACCTCCCTCCAGTTTTCAAAATATCCCAAACATCCTAATTTCGAGGCCTGAGCCATATTTTGGAGCCAATTTCTGGCTCTATGCACGTATTCGCAGTTTGATATTACGACATTTTATACCCAACATATGCCAAGTCCTGAAAGCGGCAGTGAGTCACATTTTGCACAAACTCCCCAGCAGTTTTCGAAATATCCCAAATATCCCAATTTCGTGTCCTGAGCCATATTTTGGAGCCAAATTCTGGCTCTCTGCACGTATTCGCAGTTTCATATTGGGACTTTTTTATACCCAACATATGCCAAGTACTGAAAGTGGCGTTTGGTTACATTTGTCCCAAACCTCCCTGCAGTTTTCAAAATATCCCAAATATCCCAATTTCGAGGCCTGAGCCATATTTTGGAGCCAAATTCTGGCTCTCTGCACGTATTCGCAGTTTGATATTACGACTTTTTATACCAATCATATGCCAAGTACTGAAAGCGGCAGTGAGTCACATTTTGTACAAACTCCCCTGCAGTTTTCAAAATATCCCAAACATCCCAATTTCGAGGCCTGAGCCATATTTTGGAGACAAATTCTGGCTCTCTGCACGTATTCGCAGTTTGAAATTGCGACTTTTTTATACCCAATATATGCCAAGTGCTGAAAGCGGCGTTTGGTCACATTTGTCCCAAACCTCCCTCCAGTTTTCAAAATATCCCAAACATCCCAATTTCGAGGCCTGAGCCATATTTTGGAGCCAAATTCTGTCTCTATGCACGTATTCGCAGTATGATATTACGACTTTTTATACCCCACATATGCCAAGTACTGGATGCGGCAGTGAGTCACATTTTGCACAAACTCCCCTGCAGTTTTCAAAATATCCCAAACATCCCAATTTCGAGGCCTGAGCCATATTTTGGAGCCAAATTCAGGCTCTCTGCACGTATTCGCAATTTGAAATTACGAATTTTTTATACCCAACATATGCGAAGTACTGAAAGCGGCGTTTGGTCACATTTGTCCCGAATCAAACTGCAGTTTTCAAAATATCCCAAACATCCCAATTTCGAGGCCTGAGCCATATTTTGGAGCCAAATTCAGGCTCTCTGCATGTATTCGCTTTTTGAAAAAACCACTTTTTATACCCAACATATGCCAAGTACTGAATGCGGCGTTTGGTCACATTTGTCCCAAATCTAACTGCAGTTTTCAAAATATCCCTAACATCCCAATATCGAGGCCTGAGCCATAATTTGGAGCCAAATTCTGGCTCTCTGCATATATTCGGAGTTTGATATTACGACTTTTTATACCTAACATATGCCTAGTCCTGAAAGTGGCAGTGAGTCACATTTTGCACAAACTCACCTGTAGTTTTCAAAATATCCCAAATATCACAATTTCGTGGCCCTGAGCCATATTTTGGAGCCAAATTCTGGCGCTCTGCACGTATTCGCAGTTTGAAATTGCGACTTTTTTATACCCAACATATGCCAAGTGCTGGAAGCGGCATTTGGTCACATTCGTCCCAATCCCCCCTGCAGTTTTCAAAATATCCCAAACATCCCAATATCGAGGCCTGAGCCATATTTTGGAGCCAAATTCTAGCTCTCTGCACGTATTCGCAGTTTGAAATTGCGACTTTTTATACCCAACATATGCCAAGTCCTGAAAACGGCAGCGAGTCACATTTTGCACAAACTCTCCTGCAATTTTCTAAATATCATAAACATCCCAATTTCGAGGCCTGTGCCATATTTTGGAGCCAAATTCAGGCACTCTGCACGTATTCGTAGTAGGAAATTACGAATTTTTATACCCAACATATGCCAAGTACTGAAAGCGGCATTTGGTCACATTTGTCCCAAACCTCCCTCCAGTTTTCAAAATATCCCAAACATCCTAATTTCGAGGCCTGAGCCATATTTTGGAGCCAATTTCTGGCTCTATGCACGTATTCGCAGTTTGATATTACGACATTTTATACCCAACATATGCCAAGTCCTGAAAGCGGCAGTGAGTCACATTTTGCACAAACTCCCCAGCAGTTTTCGAAATATCCCAAATATCCCAATTTCGCGTCCTGAGCCATATTTTGGAGCCAAATTCTGGCTCTCTGCACGTATTCGCAGTTTCAAATTGCGACTTTTTTATACCCAACATATGCCAAGTACTGAAAGTGGCGTTTGGTTACATTTGTCCCAAACCTCCCTGCAGTTTTCAAAATATCCCAAATATCCCAATTTCGAGGCCTGAGCCATATTTTGGAGCCAAATTCTGGCTCTCTGCACGTATTCGCAGTTTAATATTTCGACTTTTTATACCAATCATATGCCAAGTACTGAAAGCGGCAGTGAGTCACATTTTGCACAAACTCCCCTGCAGTTTTCAAAATATCCCAAACATCCCAATTTCGAGGCCTGAGCCATATTTTGGAGACAAATTCTGGCTCTCTGCACGTATTCGCAGTTTGAAATTGCGACTTTTTTATACCCAATATATGCCAAGTGCTGAAAGCGGCGTTTGGTCACATTTGTCCCAAACCTCCCTCCAGTTTTCAAAATATCCCAAACATCCCAATTTCGAGGCCTGAGCCATATTTTGGAGCCAAATTCAGGCTCTCTGCACGTATTCGCAGTTTGAAATTACGACTTTTTTATACCCAACATATGCGAAGTACTGAAAGCGGCGTTTGGTCACATTTGTCCCGAATCAAACTGCAGTTTTCAAAATATCCCAAACATCCCAATATCGAGACCTGAGCCATATTTTGGAGCCAAATTCTGGCTCTCTGCACGTATTCGCAGTTTGATATTACGACTTTTTATACCCAACATATGCCAAGTCCTGAAAGCGGCAGTGAGTCACATTTTGCACTAACTTCCCTGCAGTTTTCCAAATATCCCAAACATCCCAATTTCGAGGCCTGAGCCATATTTTGGAGCAAAATTCTGGCTCTTTGCACTTATTTGCAGTTTGAAATTACGAATTTTTTATACCCAACATATGGCAAGTACTGAAAGCGGCGTTTGGTCACATTTGTCCCAAACCTCCCTCCAGTTTTCAAAATATCCCAAATATCCCAATTTCGGGGCCTGAGCCATATTATGGAGCCAAATTCTGGCTCTCGGCACGTATTCGCTGTTTAAAATTGCGACTTTATTATACCAATATATGCCAAGTACTGAAAGCGGCGTTTGGTCACATTTGTCCCAAACCTCTCTGCAGTTTTCAAAATATCCCAAACATCCCAATTTCGAAACCTGAGCTATAATTTGGAGCCAAATTCTGGCTCTCTGCACGTATTCGCAGCTAGAAATTGCTACTTTTTTTATACCCAATATATGCCAAGTGCTGAAAGCGGCGTTTGGTCACATTTGTCCCAAACCTCCCTACAGTTTTCAAAATATCCCAAACATCCCAATTTTGAGGCCTGAGCCATATTTTGGAGCCAAATTCGGTCTCTATGCACGTATTCGCAGTTTGATATTACGACTTTTTATACCCCACATATGCCAAGTACTGAACGTGGCAGTGAGTCACATTTTGCACAAACTCCCCTGCAGTTTTCAAAATATCCCAAACATCCCAATTTCGAGGCCTGAGCCATATTTTGGAGCCAAATTCTGGCTCTCTGCACGTATTCGCAGTTTGAAATTACGACTTTTTTATACCCAACATGAGCGAAGTACTGAAAGCGGCGTTTGGTCACATTTGTTCCAAATCTAACTGCAGTTTTTCAAAATATCCCAAACATCCCAATATCGAGGCCTGAGCTATATTTTGGAGCCAAATTCAGGCTCTCTACACGTATTCGCAGTTTGAAATTACAACTTTTTATACCCAACATATGCCAAGTACTGAAAGCGGCGTTTGGTCATATTTGTCCCAAAGTCCCCTGCAGTTTTCAAAATATCCCAAACATCCCAATTTCGAGGCCTGAGCATATTTTGGAGACAATTCTGGTTCTCGGCACGTATTCGCAGTTTGAAATTACCACCTTTTATACCCAACATATGCCAAGTCCTGAAAGCGGCAGTGAGTCATATTTTGCACAAACTCCCCTGCAGTTTTCAAAATATCTCAAATATCCCAATTTCGAGGCCTGAGCTATATTATGGAGCCAAATTCTGGCTCTCTGCACGTATTTGCAGTTTGAAATTGCGACTTTTTTATACCACCATATGCCAAGTACTGAAAGCGGCGTTTGGTCACATTTGTCCCAAACCTCTCTGCAGTTTTCAAAATATCCCAAACATCCCAATTTCGAAACCTGAGCTATAATTTGGAGCCAAATTCTGGCTCTCTGCACGTATTCGCAGCTTGAAATTACTAATTTTTTATACCCAATATATGCCAAGTGCTGAAAGCGGCGTTTGGTCACATTTGTCCCAAACCTCCCTCCAGTTTTCAAAATATCCAAACATCCCAATTTCGAGGCCTGAGCCATATTTTGGAGCAAAATTCTGTCTCTACGCACGTATTCGCAGTTTGATATTACGACTTTTTATACCCCACATATGCCAAGTACTGGACGCGGCAGTGAGTCACATTTTGAACAAACTCCCCTGCAGTTTTCAAAATATCCTAAACATCCCAACTTCGAGGCCTGAGCCATATTTTGGAGCCAAATTCTTGCTCTCTGCACGTATTCGCAGTTTGAAATTACGATTTTTTATACTCAACATATGCGAAGTACTGAAAGCGGCGTTTAGTCACATTTGTCCCACTCCCCCCTGCAGTTTTCAAAATATCCCAAACATCCCAATTTCGAGGCCTGAGCCATATTTTGGAGCCAAATTCAGGCTCTCTGCATGTATTCGCTTTTTGAAATAACCACTTTTTATACCCAACATATGCCAAGTACTGAAAGCGGCGTTTGGTCACATTTGTCCCAAACCTCCCTCCAGTTTTCAAAATATCCCAAACATCCTAATTTCGAGGCCTGAGCCATATTTTTTAGCCAATTTCTGGAACTATGCACGTATTCGCAGTTTGATATTACGACATTTTATACCCAACATATGCCAAGTCCTGAAAGCGGCAGTGAGTCACATTTTGCACAAACTCCCCAGGAGTTTTCGAAATATCCCAAATATCCCAATTTCGGGTCCTGAGCCATATTTTGGAGCCAAATTCTGGCTCTCTGCACGTATTCACAGTTTGAAATTGCGACTTTTTTATACCCTACATATGCCAAGTACTGAAAGCGGCAGTGAGTCACATTTTGCACAAACTCCCCTGCAGTTTTCAAATTATCCCAAACATCCCAATTTCGAAACCTGAGCTATAATTTGGAGCCAAATTCTGGCTCTCTGCACGTATTCGCAGCTTGAAATTGCTAATTTTTTATACCCAATATATGCCAAGTGCTGAAAGCGGCGTTTGGTCACATTTGTCCCAAACCTCCCTCCAGTTTTCAAAATATCCAAACATCCCAATTTCGAGGCCTGAGCCATATTTTGGAGCAAAATTCTGTCTCTACGCACGTATTCGCAGTTTGATATTACGACTTTTTATACCCCACATATGCCAAGTACTGGACGCGGCAGTGAGTCACATTTTGAACAAACTCCCCTGCAGTTTTCAAAATATCCTAAACATCCCAATTTCGAGGCCTGAGCCATATTTTGGAGCCAAATTCTGGCTCTCTGCACGTATTCGCAGTTTGAAATTACGATTTTTTATACTTAACATATGCGAAGTACTGAAAGCGGCGTTTAGTCACATTTGTCCCAATCCCCCCTGCAGTTTTCAAAATATCCCAAACATCCCAATTTCGAGGCCTGAGCCATATTTTGGAGCAAATTCAGGCTCTCTGCATGTATTCGCTTTTTGAAATAACCACTTTTTATACCCAACATATGCCAAGTACTGAATGCGGCGTTTGGTCACATTTGTCCCAAATCTAACTGCAGTTTTCAAAATATCCCAAACATCCCAATATCGAGGCCTGAGCCATATTTTGGAGCCAAATTCTAGCTCTCTGCACGTATTCGCAGTTTGAAATTGCGACTTTTTATACCCAACATATGCCAAGTCCTGAAAACGGCAGCGAGTCACATTTTGCACAAACTCTCCTGCAATTTTCTAAATATCATAAACATCCCAATTTCGAGGCCTGTGCCATATTTTGGAGCCAAATTCAGGCACTCTGCACGTATTCGTAGTAGGAAATTACGAATTTTTATACCCAACATATGCCAAGTACTGAAAGCGGCATTTGGTCACATTTGTCCCAAACCTCCCTCCAGTTTTCAAAATATCCCAAACATCCCTATTTCGAGGTCTGAGCCATATTTTGGAGCAAAATTCTGGCCCTATGCACGTATTCGCAGTTTGATATTATGACTTTTTATACCCAACATATGCCAAATCCTGAAAGCGGCAGTGAGTCACATTTTGCTCAAACTCCCCTGCAGTTTTCGAAATATTCCAAATATCCCAATTTCGAGGCCTGAGCTATATTTTGGAGCCAAATTCTGGCTCTCTGCACGTATTCGCAGTTTGAAATTACGACTTTTTATACCCAACATATGCCAAGTACTGAAAGCTGCGTTTGGTCACATTTGTCCCAAACCTCCCTCCAGTTTTCAAAATATCCCAAACATCCTAATTTCGAGGCCTGAGCCATATTTTGGAGCCAATTTCTGGCTCTATGCACGTATTCGCAGTTTAATATTACGACTTTTTATACCAATCATATGCCAAGTACTGAAAGCGGCAGTGAGTCACATTTTGCACAAACTCCCCTGCAGTTTTCAAAATATCCCAAACATCCCAATTTCGAGGCCTGAACCATATTTTGGAGACAAATTCTGGCTCTCTGCACGTATTCGCAGTTTGAAATTGCGACTTTTTTATACCCAATATATGCCAAGTGCTGAAAGCGGCGTTTGGTCACATTTGTCCCAAACCTCCCTCCAGTTTTCAAAATATCCCAAACATCCCAATTTCGAGGCCTGAGCCATATTTTGGAGCCAAATTCTAGCTCTCTGCACGTATTCGCAGTATGAAATTACGACTTTTTATACCCAACATATGCGAAGTACTGAAAGCGGCGTTTGGTCACATTTGTCCCGAACCTCCCTGCAGTTTTCAAAATATCCCAAATATCCCAAATTTGAGGCCTGAGCTATATTTTGGAGAAAAATTCAGGCTCTCTACACGTATTCGCAATTTGAAATTACGACTTTTCATACCCATCATATGCCAAGTAATGAAAGCGGTGTTTGGTCATATGTGTCCTAAAGTCCCCTGCAGTTATCAAAAAATCCCAAACATCCCAATTTCGAAACCTGAGCTATAATTTGGAGCCAAATTCTGGCTCTCTGCACGTATTCGCAGCTTGAAATTGCTACTTTTTTATACCCAATATATGCCAAGTGCTGAAAGCGGCGTTTGGTCACATTTGTCCCAAACCTCCCTCCAGTTTTCAAAATATCCCAAACATCCCAATTTTGAATCCTGAGCCATATTTTGGAGCCATATTCTGTCTCTATGCACGTATTCGCAGTTTGATATTACGACTTTTTATACCCCACATATGCCAAGTACTGAACGCGGCAGTGATTCACATTTTGCACAAACTCCCCTGCAGTTTTCAAAATATCCCAAACATCCAAATTTCGAGGCCTGAGCCATATTTTGGAGCCAAATTCTGGCTCTCTGCACGTATTCGCAGTTTAAAATTACGACTTTTTTATACCCAACATATGCGAAGTACTGAAAGCGGCGTTTGGTCACATTTGTCCCAAATCTAACTGTAGTTTTTCAAAATATCCCAAACATCTCAATATCGAGGCCTGAGCCATATTTTGGAGCTAAATTCTGGCTCTCTGCACGTATTCTCAGTTTGATATTAGGACTTTTTATACCCAACATATGCCAAGTCCTGAAAGCGGCAGTGAGTCACATTTTGCACAAACTCCCCTGCAGTTTTCGAAATATCCCAAATATCCCAATTTCGAGGCCTGAGCCATATTTTGGAGCCAAATTCTGGCTCTCTGCACGTATTCGCAGTTTAAAATTTTGACTTTTTATACCCAACATATGCAAAGAACTGAAAGCAGCGTTTGGTCACATTTGTCCCAAACCTTCCTGCAGTTTTCAAAATATCCCAAATATCCCAATTTCGAGGCCTGAGCCATATTTTGGAGCCAAATTTAGGCTCTCTACACGTATTTGCAGTTTGAAATTATAACTTTTTATACCCAACATATGCCAAGTACTGAAAGCGGCGTTTGGTCATATTTGTCCCAAAGTCCCCTGCAGTTTTCAAAATATCCCAAACATCCCAATTTCGAGGCCTGAGCCATATTTTGGAGCCAATTCTGGCTCTCGGCACGTATTCGCAGTTTGAAATTACCACCTTTTATACCCAACATATGCCAAGTCTTGGAAGCGGCAGTGAGTCACATTTTGCACAAACTCCCCTGCAGTTTTCAAAATATCCCAAATATCCCAATTTCGAGGCCTGAGCTATATTATGAAGCCAAATTCTGGCTCTCTGTACGTATTCGCAGTTTAAAATTACGACTTTTTTATACCCAACATATGCGAAGTACTGAAAGCGGCGTTTGGTCACATTTGTCCCAAATCTAACTGTAGTTTTTCAAAATATCCCAAACATCTCAATATCGAGGCCTGAGCCATATTTTGGAGCTAAATTCTGGCTCTCTGCACGTATTCTCAGTTTGATATTAGGACTTTTTATACCCAACATATGCCAAGTCCTGAAAGCGGCAGTGAGTCACATTTTGCACAAACTCCCCTGCAGTTTTCGAAATATCCCAAATATCCCAATTTCGAGGCCTGAGCCATATTTTGGAGCCAAATTCTGGCTCTCTGCACGTATTCGCAGCTTAAAATTTTGACTTTTTATACCCAACATATGCGAAGAACTGAAAGCAGCGTTTGGTCACATTTGTCCCAAACCTTCCTGCAGTTTTCAAAATATCCCAAATATCCCAATTTCGAGGCCTGAGCCATATTTTGGAGCAAAATTCAGGCTCTCTACACGTATTTGCAGTTTGAAATTATAACTTTTTATACCCAACATATGCCAAGTACTGAAAGCGGCGTTTGGTCATATTTGTCCCAAAGTCCCCTGCAGTTTTCAAAATATCCCAAACATCCCAATTTCGAGGCCTGAGCCATATTTTGGAGCCAATTCTGGCTCTCGGCACGTATTCGCAGTTTGAAATTACCACCTTTTATACCCAACATATGCCAAGTCTTGAAAGCGGCAGTGAGTCACATTTTGCACAAACTCCCCTGCAGTTTTCAAAATATCCCAAATATCCCAATTTCGAGGCCTGAGCTATATTATGAAGCCAAATTCTGGCTCTCTGCACGTATTCACAGTTTGAAATTGCGACTTTTTTATACCAACATATGCCAAGTACTGAAAGAGGCGTTTGGTCACATTTGTCCCAAACCTCTCTGCAGTTTTCAAAATATCCCAAACATCCCAATTTCGAAACCTGAGCTATAATTTGGAGCCAAATTCTGGCTCTCTGCACATATTCGGAGTTTGATATTACGACTTTTTATACCCAACATATGCCAAGTCCTGAAAGTGGCAGTGAGTCACATTTTGCACAAACTCACCTGTAGTTTTCAAAATATCCCAAATATCACAATTTCGTGGCCCTGAGGCATATTTTCGAGCCAAATTCTGGCGCTCTGCACGTATTCGCAGTTTGAAATTGCGACTTTTTTATACCCAACATATGCCAAGTGCTGGAAGCGGCGTTTGGTCACATTCGTCCCAATCCCCCCTGCAGTTTTCAAAATATCCCAAACATCCTAATATCGAGGCCTGAGCCATATTTTGGAGCCAAATTCTAGCTCTCTGCACGTATTCGCAGTTTGAAATTGTGACTTTTTATACATAACATATGCCAAGTCCTGAAAACGGCAGCGAGTCACATTTTGCACAAACTCTCCTGAATTTTTCTAAATATCCCAAACATCCCAATTTCGAGGCCTGAGCCATATTTTGGAGCCAAATTCTGGCACTCTGCACGTATTCGCAGTTGGAAATTACGAATTTTTATACCCAACATATGCCAAGTACTGAAAGCGGCATTTGGTCACATTTGTCCCAAACCTCCCTCCAGTTTTCAAAATATCCCAAACATCCCTATTTCGAGGTCTGAGCCATATTTTGGAGCAAAATTCTGGCTCTATGCACGTATTCGCAGTTTGATATTATGACTTTTTATACCCAACGTATGCCAAGTCCTGAAAGCGGCAGTGAGTCACATTTTGCACAAACTCCCCTGCAGTTTTCGAAATATCCCAAATATCCCAATTTCGTGTCCTGAGCCATATTTTGGAGCCAAATTCTGGCTCTCTGCACGTATTCGCAGTTTCAAATTGCGACTTTTTATACCCAACATATGCCAAGTACTGAAAGCGGCGTTTGGTCACATTTGTCCCAAACCTCCCTCCAGTTTTCAAAATATCCAAAACATCCTAATTTCGAGGCCTGAGCCATATTTCGGAGCCAATTTCTGGCTCTATGCACGTATTCGCAGTTTGATATTACGACATTTTATACCCAACATATGCCAAGTCCTGAAGGCGGCAGTGAGTCACATTTTGCACAAACTCCCCAGCAGTTTTCGAAATATCCCAAATATCCCAATTTCGGGTCCTGAGCCATATTTTGGAGCCAAATTCTGGCTCTCTGCACGTATTCGCAGTTTGAAATTGCGACTTTTTTATACCCAACATATGCCAAGTACTGAAATAAGTGGCGTTTGGTTACATTTGTCCCAAACCTCCCTGCAGTTTTCAAAATATCCCAAATATCCCAATTTCGAGGCCTGAGCCATATTTTGGAGCCAAATTCTGGCTCTCTGCACGTATTCGCAGTTTGATATTACGACTTTTTATACCAATCATATGCCAAGTACTGAAAGCAGCAGTGAGTCACATTTTGCACAAACTCCCCTGCAGTTTTCAAAATGTCCCAAACATCCCAATTTCGAGGCCTGAGCCATATTTTGGAGCCAAATTCTGGCTCTCTGCACGTATTCGCAGTTTAAAATTGCGACTTTTTTATACCCAATATATGCCAAGTGCTGAAAGCGACGTTTGGTCACATTTGTCCCAAACCTCCCTCCAGTTTTCAAAATATCCCAAACATCCAAATTTCGAGGCCTGAGCCATATTTTGGAGCCAAATTCTGTCTCTATGCACGTATTCGCAGTATGATATTACGACTTTTTATACCCCACATATGCCAAGTACTGGATGCGGCAGTGAGTCACATTTTGCACAAACTCCCCTGCAGTTTTCAAAATATCCCAAACATCCCAATTTCGAGGCCTGAGCCATATTTTGGAGCCAATTTCAGGCTCTCTACACGTATTCGCAGTTTGAAATTATAACTTTTTATACCCAACATATACCAAGTACTGAAAGCGGCGTTTGGTCATATTTGTCCCAACGTCCCCTGCAGTTTTCAAAATATCCCAAACATCCCAATTTCGAAACCTGAGCTATAATTTGGAGCCAAATTCTGGCTCTCTGCACGTATTCGCAGCTTGAAATTGCTACTTTTTTATACCCAATATATGCCAAGTGCTGAAAGCGGCGTTTGGTCACATTTGTGCCAAACCTCCCTCCAGTTTTCAAAATATCCCAAACATCCCAATTTTGAATCCTGAGCCATATTTTGGAGCCAAATTCTGTCTCTATGCACGTATTCGCAGTTTGATATTACGACTTTTTATACCCCACATATGCCAAGTACTGAACGCGGCAGTGATTCACATTTTGCACAAACTCCCATGCAGTTTTCAAAATATCCCAAACATCCAAATTTCGAAGCCTGAGCCATATTTTGGAGCCAAATTCTGGCTCTCTGCACGTATTCGCAGTTTGAAATTACGACTTTTTTATACCCAACATATGCGAAGTACTGAAAGCGGCGTTTGGTCACATTTGTCCCAAATCTAACTGTAGTTTTTCAAAATATCCCAAACATCTCAATATCGAGGCCTGAGCCATATTTTGGAGCTAAATTCTGGCTCTCTGCACGTATTCTCAGTTTGATATTAGGACTTTTTATACCCAACATATGCCAAGTCCTGAAAGCGGCAGTGAGTCACATTTTGCACAAACTCCCCTGCAGTTTTCGAAATATCCCAAATATCCCAATTTCGAGGTCTGAGCCATATTTTGGAGCAAAATTCTGGCTCTCTGCACGTATTCGCAGTTTAAAATTTTGACTTTTTATACCCAACATATGCGAAGAACTGAAAGCAGCGTTTGGTCACATTTGTCCCAAACCTTCCTGCAGTTTTCAAAATATCCCAAATATCCCAATTTCGAGGCCTGATCCATATTTTGGAGCCAAATTCAGGCTCTCTACACGTATTTGCAGTTTGAAATTATAACTTTTTATACCCAACATATGCCAAGTACTGAAAGCGGCGTTTGGTCATATTTGTCCCAAAGTCCCCTGCAGTTTTCAAAATATCCCAAACATCCCAATTTCGAGGCCTGAGCCATATTTTCGAGCCAATTCTGGCTCTCAGCACGTATTCGCAGTTTGAAATTACCACCTTTTATACCCAACATATGCCAAGTCTTGAAAGCGGCAGTGAGTCACATTTTGCACACACTCCCCTGCAGTTTTCAAAATATCCCAAATATCCCAATTTCGAGGCCTGAGCTATATTATGAAGCCAAATTCTGGCTCTCTGCACGTATTCGCAGTTTGAAATTGCGACTTTTTTATACCAACATATGGCAAGTACTGAAAGAGGCGTTTGGTCACATTTGTCCCAAACCTCTCTGCAGTTTTCAAAATATCCCAAACATCCCAATTTCGAAACCTGAGCTATAATTTGGAGCCAAATTCTGGCTCTCTGCACGTATTCGCAGCTTGAAATTGCTACTTTTTTATACCCAATATATGCCAAGTGCTGAAAGCGGCGTTTGGTCACATTTGTCCCAAACCTCCCTCCAGTTTTCAAAATATCTCAAACATCCCAATTTCGAGGCCTGAGCCATATTTTGCAGGCAAATTCTGTCTCTATGCACGTATTCGCACTTTGATATTACGACTTTTTATACCCCACATATGCCAAGTACTGGACGCGGCAGTGAGTCACATTTTGAACAAACTCCCGTGCAGTTTTCAAAATATCCCAAACATCCCAATTTCGAGGCCTGAGCCATATTTTGGAGCCAAATTCAGGCTCTCTGCATGTATTCGCTTTTTGAAATAACCACTTTTTATACCCAACATATGCCAAGTACTGAAAGCGGCGTTTGGTCACATTTGTCTCAAATCTAACTGCAGTTTTCAAAATATCCCAAACATCCCAATATCGAGGCCTGAGCCATAATTTGGAGCCAAATTCTGGCTCTCTGCACATATTCGCAGTTTGATATTACGACTTTTTATACCCAACATATGCCAAGTCCTGAAAGCGGCAGTGAGTCACATTTTGCCCAAACTCACCTGTAGTTTTCAAAATATCCCAAATATCACAATTTCGTGGCCCTGAGCCATATTTTGGAGCCAAATTCTGGCACTTTGCACGTATTCGCAGGTTGAAATTGCGACTTTTTTATACCCAACATATGCCAAGTGCTGGAAGCGGCGTTTGGTCACATTCGTCCCAATCCCCCCTGCAGTTTTCAAAATATCCCAAACATCCCAATATCGAGGCCTGAGCCATATTTTGGAGCCAAATTCTAGCTTTCTGCACGTATTCGCAGTTTGATATTACGACATTTTATACCCAACATATGCCAAGTCCTGAAAGCGGCAGTGAGTCACATTTCGCACAAACTCCCCAGCAGTTTTCAAAATATCCCAAACATCCCAATTTCGAGGCCTGAGCCATATTTTGGAGCCAAATTCTGGCTCTCTGCACGTATTCGCAGTTTGAAATTGCGAATTTTATACCCAATATATGCCAAGTGCTGAAAGCGGCGTTTGGTCACATTTGTCCCAAACCTCCCTCCAGTTTTCAAAATATCCCAAACATCCCAATTTCGAGGCCTGAGCCATATTTTGGAGCCAAATTCTGTCTCTATGCACGTATTCGCTGTATGATATTACGACTTTTTATACCCTACATATGCCAAGTACTGGATGCGGCAGTGAGTCACATTTTGCACAAACTCCCCTGCAGTTTTCAAAATATCCCAAACATCCCAATTTCGAGGCCTGAGCCATATTTTGGAGCCAAATTCAGGCTCTCTGCACGTATTCGCAGTTTGAAATTACGACTTTTTTATACCCAACATATGCGAAGTACTGAAAGCGGCGTTTGGTCACATTTGTCCCGAATCTAACTGCAGATTTCAAAATATCCCAAACATCCCAATATCGAGGCCTGAGCCATATTTTGGAGCCAAATTCTGGCTCTCTGCACGTATTCGCAGTTTGATATTACTACTTTTTATACCCAAAATATGCCAAGTCCTGAAAGCGGCAGTGAGTCACATTTTGCACAAACTCCCCAGCAGTTTTCGAAATATCCCAAATATCCAAATTTCGGGTCCTGGGCCACATTTTGGAGCCAAATTCTGGCTCTCTGCACGTATTCGCAGTTTGAAATTGCGACTTTTTTATACCCAACATATGCCATGTACTGAAAGTGGCGTTTGGTCATATTTGTCCCAAACCTCCCTGCAGTTTTCAAAATATCCCAAATATCCCAATTTCGAGGCCTGAGCCATATTTTGGAGCCAAATTCTGGCTCTCTGCACGTATTCGCAGTTTGATATTACGACTTTTTATATCAATCATATGCCAAGTACTGAAAGCAGGAGTGAGTCACATTTGGATCAAACTCTCCTGCAATTTTCAAAATATCCCAAACATCCCAATTTCGAGGCCTGAGCCATATTTTGGAGCCAATTTCTGGCTCTCTGCACGTTTTCGCAGTTTGAAATTGCGACTTTTTTATACCCAATATATGCCAAGTGCTGAAAGCGGCGTTTGGTCACATTTGTCCCAAACCTCCCTCCAGTTTTCAAAATATCCCAAACATCCCAATTTCGAGGCCTGAGCCATATTTTGGAGCCAAATTCTGTCTCTATGCACGTATTCGCAGTATGATATTACGACTTTTTATACCCTACATATGCCAAATACTGGATGCGGCAGTGAGTCACATTTTGCACAAACTCCCCTGCAGTTTTCAAAATATCCCAAACATCCCAATTTCGAGGCCTGAGCCATATTTTGGAGCCAAATCCAGGCTCTCTGCACGTATTCGCAGTTTGAAATTACGACTTTTTTATACCCAACATATGTGAAGTACTGAAAGCGGCGTTTGGTAACATTTGTCCCGAATCTAACTGCAGTTTTCAAAATATCCCAAACATCCCAATATCAAGGCCTGAGCCATATTTTGGACCCAAATTCTGGCTCTCTGCACGTATTCGCAGTTTGATATTACTACTTTTTATACGCAAAATATGCCAAGTCCTGAAAGCGGCAGTGAGTCACATTTTGCACAAAATCCCCTGCAGTTTTCAAAATATCCCAAACATCCCAATTTCGAGGCCTGAGCCATATTTTGGAGCCAAATTCTGGCTCTTTGCACTTATTTGCAGTTTGAAATTACGAATTTTTTATACCCAACATATGGCAAGTACTGAAAGCGGCGTTTGGTTACATTTGTCCCAAACCTCCCTCCAGTTTTCAAAATATCCCAACCATCTCAATTTCGAGGCCTGAGCCATATTTTGGAGCCAAATTCTAGCTCTCTGCACGTATTCGCAGTATGAAATTACGACTTTTTATACCCAACATATGCGAAGTACTGAAAGCGGCGTTTGGTTACATTTGTCCCAAACCTCCCTGCAGTTTTCAAAATATCCCAAATATCCCAATTTCGAGGCTTGAGCCATATTTTGGAGCCAAATTCTGGCTCTCTGCACGTATTTGCAGTTTGAAATTTCAACCTTTTATACCCAACATATGCCAAGTCCTGAAAGCGGCAGTGAGTCACATTTGTCCTAAATCTCCCTCCAGTTTTCAAAATATCACAAACATCCCAATTTTGAGGCCTGAGCCATATTTTGGAGCCAAATTCTGTCTCTATGCACGTATTCGCAGTTTGATATTACGACTTTTTTATACCCAACATATGCGAAGAACTGAAAGCAGCGTTTGGTCACATTTGTCCCAAACCTTCCTGCAGTTTTCAAAATATCCCAAACATCCCAATTTCGAGGCCTGAGCCATATTTTGGAGCCAAATTCAGGCTCTCTGCATGTATTCGCTTTTTGAAAAACCACTTTTTATACCCAACATATGCCAAGTACTGAAAGCGGCGTTTGGTCACATTTGTCCCAAATCTAACTGCAGTTTTCAAAATATCCCAAACATCCCAATATCGAGGCCTGAGCCATAATTTGGAGCCAAATTCTGGCTCTCTGCACATATTCGCAGTTTGATATTACGACTTTTTATAC
This sequence comes from Procambarus clarkii, assembly GCF_040958095.1. Taxonomy (NCBI): domain Eukaryota; kingdom Metazoa; phylum Arthropoda; class Malacostraca; order Decapoda; family Cambaridae; genus Procambarus; species Procambarus clarkii. The sequence continues at coordinate 2,884,082 of NC_091226.1, forward strand.
CCAACATATGCCAAGTCCTGAAAGCGGCAGTGAGTCACATTTTGCACAAACTCACCTGTAGTTTTCAAAATATCCCAAATATCACAATTTCGTTTCCCTGAGCCATATTTTGGAGCCAAATTCTGGCGCTCTGCACGTATTCGCAGTTTGAAATTGCGACTTTTTTATACCCAACGTATGCCAAGTGCTGGAAGCGGTGTTTGGTCACATTTGTCCCAATCCCCTCTGCAGTTTTCAAAATATCCCAAACATCCCAATATCGAAGCCTGAGCCATATTTTGGAGCCAAATTCTGGCTCTTTGCACGTATTCGCAGTTTGATATTACAACTTTTTATACCCAACACATGCCAAGTCCTGAAAGCGGCAGTGAGTCACAATTTGAACAAACTCCCCTGCAGTTTTCGAAATATCCCAAATATCCCAATTTCGAGGCCTGAGCCATATTTTGGAGCCAAATTCTGGCTCTCTGCACGTATTCGCAGTTTGATATTACGAATTCTTATACCCAACATATGCTTAGTCCTGAAAGCGGCAGTGAGTCACATTATGCACAAACTCCCCTGCAGTTTTCGAAATATCCCAAATATCCCAATTTCGAGGCCTGAGCCATATTTTGGAACCAAATTCTGGCTCTCTGCACGTATTCGCAGTTTGATATTACGACTTTTTATACCCCACATATGCCAAGTACTGGACGCTGCAGTGAGTCACATTTTGCACAAACTCCCCTGCAGTTTTCAAAATATCCGAAACATCCCAATTTCGAGGCCTGAGCCATATTTTGGAGCCAATTTCTGGCTCTCTGCACGTATTCGCAGTTTGAAATTACGATTTTTTATACCCAACATATGCGAAGTACTGAACGCGGCGTTTAGTAACATTTGTCCCAATCCCCCCTGTAGTTTTCAAAATATCCCAAACATCCCAATATCGAGGCCTGAGCCATATTTGTGAACCAAATTCTGGCTCTCTGCACGTATTCGCAGTTTGAAATTACAACCTATTATACCCAACATATGCCAAGTACTGAAAGCGGCAACCTTGAGGTTACCTTGAAGTGCTTCCGGGGCTTAGCGTCCCCGCTGCCCGGTCGTCGACCAGGCCTCCTGGTTGCCGGACTGATCAACCAGACTGTTGGACGCGGCTGCTCGCAGCCTGACGTATGAGTCACAGCCTGGTTGATCAGGTATCCTTTGGATACCAATGAGTCACATTTTGCACAAACTCCCCTGCAGTTTTCAAAATATCCCAAACATCCCAATATGGAGGCCTGAGCCATATTTTGGAGCCAAATTACGGCTCTCTGCACGTATTCGCAGTTTGAAATTACGATTTTTATACCCAACATATGCCAAGTACTGAAAGCGGCGTTTGGTCACATTTGTTCCAAACCTCCCTGCAGTTTTCAAAATATCCCAAACATCCCAATTTCGAGGCCTGAGCCATATTTTGGAGCAAAATTCTGGCTCTATACACGTATTCGCAGTTCGATATTACGACTTTTTATACCCAACATATGCCAAGTACTGGATGCGGCAGTGAGTCACATTTTGCACAAACTCCCCTGCAGTTTTCAAAATATCCCAAACATCCCAATTTCGAGTCCTGAGCCATATTTTGGAGCCAAATTCTGGCTCTTTGCACATATTTGCAGTTTGGAATTACGAATTTTTTATACCCAACATATGGCAAGTACTGAAAGCGGCGTTTGGTCACATTTGTCCCAAACCTCCCTCCAGTTTTCAAAATATCCCAACCATCCCAATTTCGAGGCCTGAGCCATATTTTGGAGGCAAATTCAGGCTCTCTGCTCGTATTCGCAGTTGGAAATTACGAATTTTTATACCCAACATATGCCAAGTACTGAAAGCGGAGTTTGGTCACATTTGTCCCAAACCTCCCTCAAGTTTTCAAAATATCCCAAACATCCCTTTTTCGAGGTCTGAGCCATATTTTGGAGCAAAATTCTGGTCTATGCACGTATTCGCAGTTTGATATTACGACTTTTTATACCCAACATATGCCAAGTCCTGAAAGCGGCAGTGAGTCACATTTTGCACAAACTCCCCTGCAGTTTTCGAAATATTCCAAATATCTCAATTTCGAGGCCTGAGCTATATTTTGGAGCCAAATTCTGGCTCTCTGCACGTATTCGCAGTTTGAAATTACGACTTTTTATACCCAACATATGAAAAGTACTGAAAGCGGCGTTTGGTCACATTTGTCCCAAACCTCCCTCCAGTTTTCAAAAAACCCCAAACATCCTAATTTCGAGGCTTGAGCAATATTTTGACCCAATTTCTGGCTCTATGCACGTATTCACAGTTTGATATTACGACTTTTTATACCCAACATATGCCAAGTCCTGAAAGCGGCAGTGAGTCACATTTTGCACAAACTCCCAAGCAGTTTTCGAAATATCCCAAATATCCCAATTTCGGGTCCTGAGCCATATTTTGGAGCCAAATTCTGGATCTCTGCACGTATTCGCAGATTGAAATTGCGACTTTTTTATACCCTAAATATGCCAAGTACTGAAAGCGGCGTTTGGTCACATTTGTCCCAAACCTCCCTCCTGTTT